>NC_045443.1:36524956-36581147 GCF_002776525.5 Piliocolobus tephrosceles | reverse complement strand
ACAAGGCTACAGTAACCAAAACAGCATGGTACTGGTACCAAAACAGAGATATAGACCAATGGAACAGAACGGAGCCTTCAGAAATAATGCCACACATCTACAACCATCTGATCTTTGACAAACCTGACAAAAACAAGAAATGGGGAAAGGATTCCCTATTTAATAAATGGTGCTGGGAAAATTGGCTAGCCATAAGTAGAAAGCTGAAACTGGATCCTTTCCTTACTCCTTATACGAAGATTAATTCAAGATGGATTAGAGACTTAAATGTTAGACCTAATACCATAAAAACCCTAGAAGAAAATCTAGGTAGTACCATTCAGGACATAGGCATGGGCAAGGACTTCATGTCTAAAACACCAAAAGCAACGGCAGCAAAAGCCAAAATTGACAAATGGGATCTCATTAAACTAAAGAGCTTCTGCACAGCAAAAGAAACTACCATCAGAGTGAACAGGCAACCTACAGAATGGGAGAAAATTTTTGCAATCTACTCATCTGACAAAGGGCTAATTTCCAGAATCTACAAAGAACTCAAACAAATATACAAGAAAAAAACAATCCCATCAAAAAGTGGGGAAAGGATATGAACAGACATTTCTCAAAAGAAGACATTCATACAGCCAACAGACACATGAAAAAATGCTCATCATCACTGGCCATCAGATAAATGCAAATCAAAACCACAATGAGATACCATCTCACACCAGTTAGAATGGCAATCATTAAAAAATCAGGAAACAACAGGTGTTGAGAGGATGTGGAGAAATAGGGACACTTTTACACTGTTGGTGGGATTGTAAACTAGTTCAACCATTATGGAAAACAGTATGGCGATTCCTCAAGGATCTAGAACTAGATGTACCATATGACCCAGCCATCCCACTACTGGGTATATACCCAAAGGATTATAAATTATGCTACTACAAAGATACATGCACACGTATGTTTATTGTGGCACTATTCACAATAGCAAAGACTTGGAATCAACCCAAATGTCCATCAGTGACAGACTGGATTAAGAAAATGTGGCACATATACACCATGGAATACTATGCAGCCATAAAAAAGGATGAGTTTGCGTCCTTTGTAGGGACATGGATGCAGCTGGAAACCATCATTCTTCGCAAACTATCACAAGAAGAGAAAACCAAACACCGCATGTTCTCACTCATAGGTGGGAACCGAACAATGAGTTCACTTGGACTCGGGAAGTGGAACATCACACACTGGGGCCTATCATGGGGAGGGAGGAGCGGGGAGGGATTGCACTGGGGAGTTATACCTGATATAAATGATGAATTGATGGGTGCTGACGAGTTGATGGGTGCAGCACACCAACATGGCACAGATATACATATGTAACAAACCTGCACGTTATGCATATGTACCCTAGAACTTAAAGTATAATAAAAAAATAAAAATAAATAAATAAATAAATAAATAAAAGACCTTGTCGCAATTAGAAGCAACTCCCTTTTATTCTCCCAGGTGTATTTTTTATTTTTTTTTTTTTGAAGGAATGTTAGAATTTTGGGGACCCTGAGAAATCTGTCATAGAGATAGTATATCATAAGCACTCTTTTCTTTCCAAAGTCATGCCAAACAGCACCCAGATCACCCACACTGTGTTCAGCCTTCTGCTGGTAGGTGAGATGCCTTTATTTTCCTCAAAGGATATCAACCCCTGAACCCCACCCAGGGAGCAGAGAAGACATAGAGGTAGTTGATTGTAAGTCAACAGCATTCTTTGTGAGCATAACTAGACAATGGCTTTGTTACTGGTGGAGGGTCCTGACTATGAGTTGTCCAGGTTCTTGACGTTTTGAACAAAGAATTGGACAAAACATGAAAACAAAGCAATGAAGGAATGAAACAACAAAAGCACAGATTTATTGAAACAAAAGTAAACTCCACAGAATGGGGGCAATCTCAAGCAAGCGACTCAAGAGCATTGGTTACAGAATTTTCTGGGTTTAAATACTCTCTAGAGGTTTCCCATTGGCTACTTGGTTTACACCCTAAGTGAATGAAGGAGTGGCCCGCAACCAGTCTAATTGGTCTCGGAAGGTTACCAATCAGAGGCTGATGTTACAAAGTTATACCCCTATGCAAATAGGTCACAACCAATGTGATTGGTTTCAGGAGAGGACCTATCAGAGGTACTTTCCATTTTTCATCTGCAATGCAGAAAGGGTGGAGGTTACAAAGGGAGTGATCATTTTGTTTCTTGAGCATGGAAAGTTGGAATTTCCCTTTCGAATTAGTTCTAGGAAGTTAGCATGAATCAGCCTTAGGTTCCCTGCCTCCAGATCCTATTCTTCTTCACCTAGATATTCTAATCTTTTGTTACCTTCGAAGAAAACATGATTGATACTAGCAATGGGCAGCCACAAGTCTGTTATCTTCTGTGAGTCACATTCAGTGGACATGTCCTCTTTATTCTCTACAGCAGTGCTAAAACACTAAGCAAGCCAGTAATTTCTTCACAGATTTGTTACAGGAATTTTGTAAGCACTTTACGTTTGTTACACTGTAGAAAGTACACGTGGAGTTTAGTCTTACAACTGATTACAGTCATAATTTGTGCAACAATGTTTAGACAACTTTAGGCTCATAAAGGGAAATCTGACCAGCATTTCTTAGAACAATACCAGAGACAGGTCCATCTTTATTTCTCCCTTATTGACTCAGTTTGAAAACAAATTCATGTGACTGGATGTTTGATCAAGATGCTGTTATTTGCCATGGTAGTTATTTTATACAAACCTCATAACAAGCAGTATTAGATCATTAGAAATCACCATATGCATCTTACCTTACCCAGCCTCACACACACCTGTGTTTTAGTCCTTTCTAAAGCACAAATCCCCTGCAACTGAAAATGATTCCATAATATTTTCCACCATTGCATTGTTCTGTGATGATAGGGTATAAAAGGTATATAAGACATTGTTCCCATCCTCAGAGAAGTTTCGGTTTGTAGAAGAGAAATACTTACACACAATTGCCTATTACCTATATTTTAACACAAGGGAAAATAATCTCATTTTTGAAAATTTTTGACACAGTGAAATAGATGGAAGATAAATTTTGAAAACTTATTTTTAAACTGTGTAGGAGTACTTAATTTGCAGTGATCAATGACTCAAAGCTCAGCATGTCTTAAATATTCCATGTTACTAAGTAACTGATAATACAAATCCATCCTTCATTCCCTGCTTTTCTCTTGATGCATCTAGCGTAATTGTTTTCCTACATGTGCATCTGAATTGCATATTTCACAGTTACTGTAGAAGCCTGTTAATCCTTGGCATTTAACATGGGTGATAATGTCCCTCCTTTCGTAATTTTAGCCTAGAACAAACATTTTTGGAGTGGTGTTGTACATTAGGGCCATCTTGCTTACAGATTAATAAAATCACTAACCTTTACATTAAAAAAAGTTTGCACTACTCATTTTTAGTAATTATCAATATCATAAAGTTATTGTCAGTTAAGAGTCAGAATGTGTTTTTTAATTCTCATTTTTCCTTTTGTTTAATTTTTCTTCAGCCTAATACGATTTTTATGTCATAAATCCTTTCTCATTAGTCTTCACAAACAGAAAAGTTATTTCATAAGGAGAACTTAGTAGCGTTTTTCTAATTTGTCCATTTTGGAAACAAATGAAATATTTATTTAAATTGATTAGTGTTTCTATAAACATTTAACTTTGGCTGGACACGGTGACTCATGCCTGTAATCCCAGCACTTTGGGAGGGCAAGGAGGGTGGATCATCTAAGGTCGGGAGTTTGAGACCAGCCTGGCCAACATAGTGAAACCCCGTCTCTACTAAAAATACAAAAATTAGCTCAGTGTGGGGGTGCATGCCTGTAATCCCAGCTACTCAGGAGGCTGAGGCAAGAAAATTGCTTGAACCCAGGAGGTGGAGGTTGCAGTGAGCTGAAATCGCACCACTGTACTCCAACCTGGGCAACAGAGCAAAACTCCATCTCAAAAATAAATAAATAAATAAATAATAATAATAATAACAACAATTTTGTGGGGCCTAAATATTCAGCTTTTCCTGATATTTCGTTTTTATCATTGTAAAATGGGTACATTATTATGGTGATAGATGTTTTCACAAAAATTCAGTGTGATATAATAAACATTTGAAATTGAATATAATTATTCACTTCCTAAAGCAACAAATCTTGGCCTGTGTAATCAAATTTGGCAAGAATATATTATCATCCTTAGTCATATATGTTTTACAATTATGTGTTGTGCTATAGCTAAACACATAAGTAAATATTAATGAATGTGTAAATTCTTGGCAATTACCATATACTAATGTTGGCACAGATATAATTATTGTTAACTTTATTTTCATGTTCACATTACTTACTTAAATGTGTATGTTTTGGCTTGCTATATATGACTAGAATAAAATTCAGAAATCTAAACATCCTAAGTTAGTATTATTGCTTGTTATAGTTGGAATTTCAATGTATACTAAAGTGATCTTCTATTCTTATGCAAACTAACAGTGAGTGTCACGGCTCAGTTCAACTGCAGAACAATTACAAGAGGAGTTAATGCTATACTTTCTTTATATTTATCTTTTTAATATCCAGAGGCTGCCTTATTTTACTTAATACATAGATTGTTGAAAAATATATCAATACAATAGAAAAACTCATAATTTTTAAAAAGTCACTCATCTAATTATGTATTAAAGTACTAACTCCTTTTTGGTTCCAGTAGCTACTTATGGACAAATCCACTGACTCCTATATTACTGTGGAAGACTTCCCAAGGCTGAGCAGAAAGCAGTCGGTTAGAGTCAAGCAGGCCAAATCAAGGAACATGACATTGCAGAAAGAGGGATAGCATGTGTGCAGAAGCAAGAGAGCGCTTAACTGCAATTGGAGTTGCCTTTTCAAGAAAAATGAGGAAAGACACAAGAATCCAAAGATTTTAAATCACAGGATTAAAGTAAAATTATATACACTAATAACAAAAACAGAAGAAGAAACAATACTATTCTGAAAGAATATTTTAAAAAGCAACAACAGAGCTTTGAAATCTCACCAGAAAAAAAAAGAAGGGAGTAGCCATATAATGCAAAAAGTAAGGTAGAAGTTTTATGACCTTGAAGATTCAAGCCTTAATAAAAGACAAAAACAACAAATTGAACAAATACTAGAAAAGGCTAAGAAATCCACACATAAGTGAAACTCAAATAAACATGAATCTATGAGACTCCAAGAGAGACAAACTTGGTAATTATTCTGTCAGAGTGAAATTGGAGCAACAGAAATTGTAGCCCCAAAAGAAGAAGCTTAACTGCTCAGTTACCCTATAAGGAAGAGTCACAAAGGAACAATTTACCACCTCAGTCAGAGAAGCACTGAATTAAGATAGAGGCAGTCATGAGCACCTCAAAAAACAGACTCACAAAGCAAAACAAACTTGACAAGCTAGAAAAGTCATCATTCTTGACATTACTGAGCTTGCATCTCACAAATAAGAGGCAGGGGTCGGCCATTCTTCAGTGGGTGAGATTACTGGGATGAGGCATGAACTCTGAGACTTTTAGGTCACCTTTCATGCTGTCCAAGTAACTTGGAGGAACCAGTGTGCTTGCTAAATGCCGCATTCACCAGTGCACATCGAGTCACTGGGAGAATCAGCATTACCAATTTGCAATCATATATATGCAGATACTATTAGGGACTCTCTCCCACTTGTTTTTCTTTTTTTGAATTTTTTTTTGAATTTTTATTTTAGGTTTGGTGGTACATGTGAAGGTTTGTTATGTAGATAAACGTGTCACAGGGGGCTTGCTGTACATATTATTACATCACCCAGGTATTAAGCTCAGTACCGAATAGTTATCTTTTTTGTTCCTCTCCCTCCTCCCACCCTCCCTGCTCAAGTAGACCCCAGTGTCTGTTGTTTCCTTCTTTGTGTTCATAAGTTCTTGTTCTTATTATTTAGCTCCCACCTATAAGTGAGAACATGTGGTATTTGGTTTTCTGTTCCTGTGTTGGTTTGCTAGGGATGATAGCCTCCGGCTCAATTGATGTTCCCACAAAAGACGTGATCTCGTCCTTTTTTATGGATGCATAATATTCCCTGGTGTACATGTACCACATTTTCTTTATCCAGTCTTTTATTGATGGGCATTTATGTTGAGTCCATGTCTTTGCTATTGTGAATAGTGCTACAATGAACATTCCCATACATGTGTCTTTATGGTAGAATGCTTTACATTCCTCTGTGTATATACCTAGCAATGGGATTGCTGGATCAAATGGTAGTTCTGCTTTTAGCTTTTTGAGGAATTGCCATACTGCTTTCCATAATGGGTGAACTAGTTTACACTCCTACCAACAGTATATTAGCATTTTTTTCTCCACAACCTCACCAGCATCTGTTATTTTTTGACTTTTTAATAATACCCATTCTGACTGGTGTGAGATGGTTTCTCATTGTGGTTTTGACTTGCATTTCTCTAATGATCAATGATACAGAACTTTTTTTTCATATGCTCCTTGGCCGCATGTATGTCGTCTTTTGAGAGGTGTCTGTTCATGTCCTTTGTCCACTTTTTAATGGGGTTGTTTTTCTTTTGTAAATTTGCTAAGTTCCTTATAAATGCTGGATATTAGACCTTTGTCAGATGCATAGTTTGTAAATGCTTTTTTCACATTCTATAGGTTGTCTATTTACTCTGTTGATAGTTTCTTTGGCTCTGCAGAAGCTTTTAAGTTTAATTAGATCCCACTTGTCAATTTTTGTTTTTGTTGTGATTGGTTTTGCTATCTTTGTCATGAAATCTTTGCCTGTTCCTATGTCCAGTATGGTATTGCCTAGGTTATCTTCCAGGATTTTCAGAGCTTAGACTTTCCCACTTTTCATTCTTTCATTTGGCACACATTATTGAATGCTAACCATGCACCAAGTACTGCATTTGTGCCAGCTGTTAAGGAAACAAAGCATGAAATATAGCCTCACATCAGAAGTAGGAAATATCTTAGGCTTTTATTTACATTTTGAATCCATACACAAGTATATATTTAGAGAGATGTTGGAGACTTGGGTAGACTTGCTTTTTCAGAATATATTCAAAAATAAGCAAAAATATTTTTTAAGCATTTGAAAAAATACTTGTATCACTTGGAATCATGTTAGGCTATATATTACAGAAGAACCCAAAATAACATGTCTTAAGCAAGGAAGAAGTCTTTCTCTCTCTGTCTCATGTGAAATAAATTCAAGGGTAAGGAGTTGGGGACCAATGTGCTATATCTAATGTCATCATGCATCCAGGCTCCTATCCTTTTGCTATACCCATACAAATGTCTTTCATAAGTTCACCACATGGGTCAGGGTGGCTGCAGGAGTTCTACCAGCATAGCATTCCTGTGAAGCAAGCCAGAAGAAAATGCAGAAAGAGCAGCTCTTCCCAGCTGAATCAGTTCCCTTTGAAGTCTTCCTGAAATCCCACGCAATACTTCTCACTGGACAGAATTAATCCCTTGGCTGTATCTAGTTGTAATGTGAACTGGGACATGTATTCTTTTGTCCAGCAGTTGGGAGGAGGGAGGTGGAGCCACTATGTGCCCAGTTAGGAATCACATTTCTCTTAAAAAGAAGGAGGGAAAGAATGAATATAGGGATAGGCCACTAGCAATCTTTGCCACAACAGTACAGCTAGGGAATATGTTAATTTTATGAGACATTTATGAGTGATTCTGCTTGACAGCAGGAAGTACAAACCAATGGACCAAAATAGGGATTCACCTACTTTCATGGTTTAGTTCTCTCTATGCTCATTAGAAGTCTAAAGTCAACTTTGCAGGTGACAAGAAATGTGGTTGTCTTAAATATTTAACTCTAGTTTTACAAAGTAAAAGGAATCATTAATATCTCTTTCATTTGTCCTGTTTCCTTGGCCTTTGAAACCAGTGAAACAGTTGCCTTTTGTCGTGTTTGTTCAAAATGCCTTTTGTCGTGTTTGTTCAAAATCTGAACAAATGAGTGATTCCTTATCCGTTCAAAAAGAATGGTCACAGCACCTGCCATTTGTTATATAGTTACCATTATGTGGATCACTTTACTAAGAACTTTGCATGGGTTCTCTTTTATCCTTCGGAAAGACTGAGATAGATGCTATTATTGTCCGCATTTTACCAGTGACACTGAGGCTAAAAGAAGTTAAGTGAGGCTGGGCATTGTGACTCATGCCTGTAATCCCAGCATTTTAGGAGGCCGAGGCCAGTGTATCTCTTGAGCCGAGGAGTTCAAGAGCAGCCTGGGCAATGTGGCAAAATCCCTTCTCTACAAAAAACACAAAAATTAGCCAGGCATGTTGGTATGTGCCTGTAGACCCAGCTACTCAGGAGGCTGAGGCAGGAGGAGCACTTGAGCCTGGAAGGCAGAAGTTCAAGTGACCTGAGATTGCGCCACTGTACCCCACCCTGGGTGACAGAGTGAGATGCTGTCTAAAAATAAAAATGAGGAACTTAAGTGAATTTTCGATCATATGGCTTAGCAGACAGCAGAACTATGCTTTAACTGAGAAAGATCTTTCTCTAGAATTCAGCCCTTAACCACTACCCTTTTCATTCTGAAATTTACCAATTAAAGTGTGATGCTCTTCTTGTCCAAGGGAGGGTGTAATGCATTCTTTGGGAGTGGACAGTAATTCCTTATGGTCAAAGGTGAATAAACCTATAAAATACCTATGTTGATATACTTTAGAGTATTCACCACCTTGGTTTTTGTAGGAGCAGAACAATGATCTTATCTATATGGTTTTGAATGTGAGCATAGTTGGATATTCTGAGTTGAATTGTTGATTTTATTTTGTTTTGTTTGTTTGGGTAATTGTTTTTAAGACCTCTGTTACACAGGTAGATGAACATGAGAAAAGTCATTTAAGACAAGAAGCAAATACAGATGAGCACTTACAAACTAATATCCTTTAGGCAAATTGGAGTATATCTGTACAATCATATGAGAAAAGGAAGACCATTTTGAAAGCTGTTCTCTTCTAAGCCTCCTCCTTTAGTTAGGGAGATGAATTATCCATGTGAATCTGAATTTTCCTTGAAGAGAAGAACCACTGTGTGCTAACATTAGTATTTTGCCACACCCCAACACCACTTCCCTAATTCCTATTGGTTTCATTCACCTTGATTTTATTTTATAAATTTTGTCAGTGCAATAAGGTCTAGTTGTGAGAGCAAAAGATTACACAGAGTTGCTGGCATCAGAGGACATGATGCTATCTAGGGGGATGACTTCAATCTATCTCATTTCATCTCTGTCACACAACACAGCTTCCAACCAAATGTCATTTTGGGGCTCCAGGGGCTGTTTCTTTCACCCTTCAATAAAAACTCACTTTGTCCTCCACGTTCACACACAGTTTTTCAGGAAAATCAGAAAACCTTCTAACCAACTATGCAAGAACTGAGAAGCAAAGCAGTGTAAGTCAAAATGTATTTCTTCCTTTGATTATGTTGTTTTTGTTTGAAGCACTTATAATACAATAAGCCTAATGCCAAGTGTTACAGTGTTTGACAAAAAATGTAAAACAGATTTGGTTACCAAGGTTCTTTCTTGGTGCATAGTAAGACACTTGGGTAACAGATACAGAATCATTGGTTATTGAAGCAAAATGGCACAAATGGGTCCCAAAAAGAGAGGCAATTTTAAGAAGTATTTCCTCAGATGGAGAAAAAATATAGAGTACTCACTTTAAAATAGCCTATATTTTATACCAACATAAAGAAAATATATTAAAGGCAACGTGACTGCCCATTACAAAGAATGCGGGTACTAGATACTCAGATTTCAAGTTGTGATACCCCAAACAGTAAAAAGTAATTAGTTTTGGATAAAAGTTATCATTTCTAAGTTTATAACCTACATATTATTTTTAACTATCTATCAAGTGTGTCACTTTAATTTTTCCTTTTGATTTTGAAAGTCATGAATTTCCATTAGTCCATATTAAAAACTGCATAGTCTCTTAAATTCAATTGATCTAAAAATGAGTATTTCTAAAGCATATTCTGTTAGAGACAGAATCTCCATAATATTTCATGCAAAAATTAACTGCTTAAGAAACTGAGTAAATTTTTCTTTCTTTAGGTATTTCTTTATCTTTATTTTAATTTGTCAAATGAGGGAAGAATATAATTTCCAAAATCCATGAAAGGCTCAGACTAATAATTGAGTAGAGATCTCACTTGCTTCTTTCAGTCCACTTGAAGTAGCATTGAAAGCTCAGTGTATGACTATAAATCCAGTTATGTTTAAATGAGTTTGATCTTCATGGATACTAAATACAACACTTTAGTCACAGATACCTCACTTTCTTCATTCATTATTTATATTTTATATGTTAAATAGATGAATGCTTTCTTTTCTAAAAAGAACATTGAGTTGCTTTTGAACTTTTCAGATTCTGAAAAGTTTATACTAAAAATTAGGTAATATTTATGGGTATGGCTTCTAGGCATGGAATGATATTTATGAGCCTCTTACTATAAGAGCTTTATCATTACATTTTAAAATAGTACAATTCTAATCAAAGAATATGTACCGCAGTGCAGTTCTTATATTAAAGTTTGACTCCATAGCTGTTACTATGACCCTAAACTGTGAAGTTAAAGGACTCTCTATCTACGCTATGCCTTGAAATATTTAAAAGTTCTCAATAAGTAGAAAAGCTAGTGTTAGAAGTACTATATAGAAATCAGCACCTGTTATCAGGTAACATGACTAGTTAACTATATCTGAAGGAGGCATGTATGTTATACAGCTTTTTAGGGACACATTAATGTTTATATGAATATAGTCATGAAGAGAGAAAGTAAGGCTTATATAAAAGAATTTTCAGACAGTAATGATGAGCCCCAAGCAAAACTGTGTTTTTACCTTATTTTTATTTGTCTTTATTGGTAAAGCTCTGTGACCTGCGTGTAGAGTGTGTCACCAATATAATGATCAGTTTGCAATGCTTTGAGGGGAAAAGAAGCATACTGGTAACTTAAGACATGTGCCAGTAATCATATACTATAGCTCAGAACCAGAATGATAAAGAAATAAGTTGAGCTGATATAGCAGCCAGGATAGGATAGGCCTTACTAATATAAAAACAACAAAAAAAACCTTTGTGGTTTAAAACAACAAACAACTCTGCTTATATCTCAGGTATCCAAACTAATAGAGCCTCCACCATTCTAGGATGCCACCTCTCACTTCAAGGCTTCAAGATTTATCACAGAGGTGAAGCATAGAGCTGGAGAGTTGAGCAATAGCAATAAATGCTTTGGCCTACAACTATTATTTCATACTCTCATCGTATGGCCGCAACTAGTCACTTGGCTACCCCTAACGTCATATAAGGAATTGTATTATAATTCTCTATCTACCTTGAAATGGAGGACAAGTAGATATTGGTGAACATTATTTATATCTTTCACAGTTTGCTGATTTATTTGGGGCCAAGATTCCCTATTATTCTTTCTGCAAAAGACCATATAAAATTTTCATTCTGCTGGCTGGATCACTACTGTAAGTGTTAATGACAGGCTTATCTTTGAAAACATCTTCTCCTTTGGTGATTCCCATTAAAAATGAAAAAATTCTTCCATTAACTATTTCTAGCACTGACTTGGAAAACCTGATTCATTCTGTACCAGTATCATTGGTCAAAGATCAAGTAGCAAAAAGCGTACATGAATGAGTCTGTCAGTTTTTCAGAAAATTAATATAAATATCATATATATATATGGTTATCATATGACCCAGCAATTCCACCCGGAAGAATCAAAAGCACATGTCTACTCAAAATCTTCTACACAAATGTTCATAGCAACATTTTTTTATAAAACAGCGAAAAAACATAGAAATAACCCAAATACCCCATCAACTGACAGATAGATACACGAAGTGTGATATATCCTACAGTAGAATACTGTATAATTGTAAAAAGGCATGAAATACTGACAAATGCTGTAACATGGCTGAACCACGAAAACATGCTGGGTGAAAGAAGTCAGAAACAACAGAGAACATTGTATAATTACATTGATATAAAATGTCCAGAATAGCAAATCCATAGAGACAAAAAGTAGATTTGTAGTTGCCAGGGGGTGATGAAAAGTGGGAATTGGGAAGTAAAGGACTTATTTTTGAGTGATGAAAATGTTCTGAAATTGGATAGTGGTGATGCTTGTAGACCTCCGAATATATTGAAATTTACTAAACTGCAAGCTTTACAATGATAAATTTTATATGAATTTTACCTCAGTAAAAAATTTTTAAAAATATGTGCTGTAGTGAGTGATCACAACTTTTCCACATAGTACTTTCTGCCTCCATTTTACTGGGGAGTATAACCATTGCCTCCTACTGTATCTTCACAAGACAATACAAGTTTCCAAAATCTATCAGAGTGTCACATGTCAGTCACTATGCTGATCAGTTTTCTCAATGGCATAACTTTACATTTCAACAAACTAAGGCTAAGTAGAATAAATATCTGATTTGAAGTCAGATAACCTTTATTAGAGACATGAGCAAGTCTCTTAGCTTTCCAAGCTTTGTTTTCCTCATCTGTGAAACAAGAACGCACCTGCATACTTCACCAGGATACTGGAAAAGACCAGACGGTACAATATATGTTGAAGTACTTTCTGTATTTCTAATCTTGTCTTCTAATTTTAGTTTTAGCTTATTTTCTTTATATTATTTAGCCTGCTTTCCTTTAAATAAACTTCTTATAAAAATCTGAACATTGGAAGTCAACATCCTTAGGTTGGAACCCCAGCTCCGCCACATTTCAGTTATGTGACCTTGCTTAGGTAGTTTAACCTCTCTAAATCTGAGGCTTTTCTGTAAAAGGGGGAATATAAAGCCTCCCTCATGATGCCAATGTAAGAATTAAACGAGAACATGTAATTATTTAATATAGCCTCTTTGCATGGTAAACTGTCTGTGATATTACCACAATAAGGCTCATGATAAAATTCACCCTGCAAAATCTTCATAGCCTCAAATACTAGTCGACTTACTTGGTCTGTTTGCAAACCTAAGAATTTCAGTCTCTTAAGTATTCCTTCTAGTATTTCTTTTCTGTCTCTTCAATAATGAATAATATATGTTGTCACCAGAGAAGATTAATTACTGTTTTTTTCTCTGAAAAAAGCATGTTGCACTCTAATTCGATTATATTTGTATGTGTTGATTACATACAAATTGTATGCAAATCTAATTTTTACTCTGAAATGTATCGAGACTGAAAAAGTTATATATACATGTATGTATATATATTTTATGCACATATTTATTTACCTATAAACATATGTATATGTATATAGATATAAACATACATTTATATACATGGCATCTTACACATGCAGAATTAGAATTGAGGTTTTTAACTATGTTGATCAAACATTCATTTACTGTAACAGGAAAACACTTAAACCCCACTGGAGTTGACAGACTTGGTAGATAGAGCTCTCTTCTTCTTCCTTCCCCATTAGAGAGTTCTTTGTTGCACTTTGTTCAGATGAAATGGAAGAATCAACCCAAGAATTCATTAAAAGGATTAGACAACCAGTTACTAGAAATCCAGGCCTAAAATACCAATATATGTTAAATCGCAAAAAGCAAAGAAAAACCATTCTGACTAGTAGGCTAAATTGCTGCCTTTAACAGTGCCAGAGCCAAATGTTCAATCTGGGCAGGAGCCTGGTTGCTTTTAAACAGTAGACCTCACTAATATAAAATTTTTTACATCTAACTCAGGAGTCAGTTGAATCTTAGCCTCAACATGTAAGGGGAAGAGGCGAGAAATATGACTGTGTTTCACAGAGTTCCAGATGGTCATGTATGGATTTGGTCTGAGAGCTCTGAATTGTAAGAAACAATTCATGGTGTGATTCAACCTTCAATCTTGTTATCTTCATGGACTGAAATGGAGAACGAGGTGTCTAATGGAACTACAGAGAGAGGGAACTACCAAATCTTCTATCAATATTAGTGACATTCATTCATCTCATTACTTAGCAGGTATTTATTGAGCACTTATGTATCAAGCAACATGGAAATCGCTAAGAATAAAAGCCGTACAGCGTCCTGAGAAGGTCACAGTGCAGTAAGAGAAAGCAAACACGGCATGAACCTGTCAAGAAATCATGGGATGCATGATAATAATATGAGCGTTTTGTGGTACTCTGACAGTATCGTGATGCCTCTAATTCTGCTGGGATCAGGAAGTTGCATAGAGGAACATGAGTCTTGAAGCAAAGGAAGTATAGGAAAGATAAGGTAGAAAGTAATATCCAGAGAAAACAGTATGAGGAAAAACATGAGAGCATGTCATATTCTAAATCCTGCAGTCTCTTTGGACTGGCTAGCGCCCACGGCACCTATGGAAAAATGGCAAGAAGAGACAAGCAAGATAGGCAGGGGCTAAATGATGCCATAGTAAGGCATCATTTTCCTCCTAAAGGCAATGGGAAGTTCTCTAGGATTTAAAAAGCAGAGAAATCTGATCAGGTTAGATTTGAGGCAGTGTAGAGAGTGGAGTGAACAGAGTCTAGAAGCAGGCCCCTCTAAAAGACTATTGGAAGAGCTCAAATGAGAGAGGGCTGGGATAAGAATGGAAAGTACAAGGCCAGGCACGGTGGCTGGCCAACATGGTGAAACCCCAACTCTACTAATAATACAAAAATTAGCCAGGCATGGTTGCACATGCCTGTAATCCCAGCTACTCAGGAAGCCAAGGCAGGAGAATCGCTTGAACCCAGGAGGCGGAGGTTGCAGTGAGCCGAGATCACGCCGCTATTGCACTCCAGCCTGGGTGACAGTGTGAGGCTCTGTCTAAAAAAAAAAAAAAAAAAAAAAAAAGAATGGAGAGTACAGGAACTATACATGCTTGAGACATAAAATTGATAGAGCTGGTAGCTATTTAAATATGAATGTTCTGCGATCATGCTCAGGTTTTTAGATTGGGAGACACGAAAGAAACAATAGGTTTGGCAGGAAAGCCAAAGATTGAGCTTTAGATTGTTGAGTTTGAGACACTTGGAAAACATCCAGATAATTGGGCAATTGGAAGTATAGTTCTGGTACTTAGGGAAGAGAAACGAAGTTCAGAAAGAGGTCATGGAGGCTTAGTGTATTGGTTATAGCAATGGCCATGTAAAGTTGATATTTCCCAGCAAAGTAATGAAAGTAGATGGCCCAAAACAGAAGCAAAGGAGAAAGAAAAGATGAAGATGCCACCATCTGAGAGGTGGGAGAAACCTAAAAAGAATAGTGTCACGCAGCAGAAGGGATGGGAACATTGTAGGAAAGAGGGAAAAATTTTAGAAAATCTTATCACAAAATGATAATTATATGTTAGAAAAATGCTCCTAGTTACCCTTGTTTCTAGGAACCTTTATTAGAGACATGAGACAACCACCAGCAATCTCTGGGAGAGCAACTTTAATGGAGTGGAGAGGATGATTTGCTTCATGAAATTATTACCAGTAGGCCCCTAGCCTTTTAAACTCATTTCTAACTATTTACTCCAGTATATAAGACTTATTTTATTCTCATGAGTTTCCTACTTACATGATTAAACAGGGAGAGGAAATCAACTGACATCTACGCTCTGTCAGGGAAAGAAATCAGGTGTTCAGAGTTGTTTTCAGTACTGATATAGGAATCTGTCCTTCACAAGGCTCCAAGCAAGGCATGGAGTCCCCATCCCCACTAATAGTGGCAGTGTTCTCTGGTAAACCAGATTCCAAGTTACCTGCTGAAGCTGATGAGAGCAGTGAGGAAGGGGATAGTAAAGTACGGAAGTTTGGGAATGCTGTTAGGGGAAAGAGAGTGACATTATTGCACAAAATAGGGTGTTAAGTCATGCATAAAGAAGGAGTGAGTGAGCACAATTACCTGCAGAAAATGAAATTGGACCTGTGGCCACGGATCATTTCTACACCTGTGTTTGCCACCACTGATTTTCTGAAATTTAGGGCATTCTAGAGATAGGCATTTTAAGATCAAACACTGTTCTTGATGCTCCAGCTCGTTGAGTTTAATGAGACATACTTAAAAACAAATGGACCGTTTTCCAGAGGGCTGAGTTCACACCCAACTTCATGGAGTAGAAACTAAAAATGTTCTAAATTAACTCAAATCAATTTTTAAAAGATTTTCTGAGCAGAGAGCACATTTGGCTAAGACCCTGGGTGCCACCTGAAACATATAAACGATTGATTGAATGAAAATAGGCCATCTTTTCTCTTCCTTAGACACTAAGCAGCCTTTTGTCTTGCTCTTTTTTACTTTAATTGGAAGCATTTTTAGGTTTTAGAGCCAGTTTTGTTCTAAATATATGAATATTTATTTGTCCCCTTTCTCAAAAGTCAGAGATTTTCTCCCTTTCTGGAAAGAAAGGCTAGAGATTGGAAAGTTAAATATTTCTTCTCTGCAGCCAGTAAAAAAGAACCATTTGGTTCTAACTGTACTTATCTGGAATCCATAATTTCCTCTATTTGAGTTTCTAGTATATCTGCATTCAGCTCCCCAGCAGTCACATCCCACAGTAGAGGAACATCGTTGGCTATTGTCTAATTTCCCCATGGGAAAGGTGTCTGCAATTGAGAAAAATAGTCTGAATTCCAGGCACACTTATTTACTACAAATTCTCTCTAAATATTGAAATGTCCTTCTACTATGAAATTTTGTGGGTTGTGATTTCAAAGAGAGCTCTCTCTCTCTCTGGCTTTTCTATGTGGGCTTCAAGGAAACTGGCTCTTGCTGCTGCTGTTGCTCTCTGAGAGTGAGTTATCAAAATTACTAACCAATTCCATTTTGGGTGTTAATCAGATATTTGTGGCTTTCATCACTTGTCAATTTAAAAACCAGGCTCAACTTAAAATACCCTTTGACAATTGGTTTCACCTTCTTTTTATTTCATTCTAAAAATGACTAATATATTTACCTCAATTCACCTACCCCCTAAAATTATTTTCCATAAACAAAGTACAAACTAGCTTAGGAACCTACAAGAATGCCTTGATTTCTAGAGCTGTTGTGCATTGGTTCATTCAACAAATATATATTGGGAATCTACCCTGCAGCGGGCTGCATGCTGTTCTACAGATACAGAGTTGGTAAGCATGGCCTTATCCCTTGGGTGCTCAGAATCTATTTTGCTTACTAGTCAGTAAAGAGCATTGTATGTTACAATGAGGGCCATCTCCATCAGCTTTACTAAATGTGGATTAGCCTGAAATTTAAACTGTATATCAATAAGGAGAACTCCATTTTATTTAATTCATTCTGCAATTCCTTTTATAAAGCATAGTCCTTATGTAAATATCTTCATATTCATTTCTCTTATAAATGTAAAGTTTCCTGAAGTAGAGCACACCTATAATTTCTGCCCTTGAAATTAGTATGTAAGGCCGGGAGCAGTGGCTCAAGCCTGTAATCCCAGCACTTTGGGAGGCCGAGACGGGCGGATCACGAGGTCAGGCCAGTGATTGAGACCAGCCTGGCTAACACAGTGAAACCCCGTCTCTACTAAAAAATACAAAAAACTAGCCGGGTGAGGTGGCAGGGGCCTGTAGTCCCAGCTACTTGGGAGGCTGAGGCAAGAGAATGGCGTAAACCCGGGAGGCGGAGCTTGCAGTGAGCTGAGATCTGGCCACTGCACTTCAGCCTGGGCGACAGAGCAAGACTCTGTCTCAAAAAAAAAAAAAAAAAAAAAAAAAAGAAATTAGTATGTAAGAATAAATACTTGTGAGAAGTTGCAGCATTCTAATTGGTTTTTACACTGTTAAGGTTTGTGTGAATTTAGGGTTAGATCATAGGTATTTCTGTCTTTTTCTTTCATGTACAGTCTTGGAACTGGGTGGATTGTTAGAGAATGTGTCCTCTTGAGATAGAAAACTTTGAAGTCTAGAATTTAGAACTTAGTCCAGGTCACACTGTGAAAGGGGACAAATAGGCCCAATATCTGCTTTCCACCAAAACAGACAAAAAGAAAAGATTTCAGTCTATGCTTAGAATATTCTTATGAGCATTGACTTTGTGCCAATGTATTTAAATTTTCAGTTTTTATATTTAGAAAACCTTACATAAATTCATCAGGCCACGCTCAAGAAAGGCTTAAAGAGCAAATCTTGAGTGAAAAATATAATAGCCACTTCTAGAAGTTGTTCCTTTTTAAAAATGCCATTGTTAAAGCTGTCGGTATGATACATGCTCTCTGTAAAAGGTCAATTAGCAGATTCCCCAGGATATTTAAAGTTTTGTGCTACCTTCTAAATGTCAAGTTGAAGTTGGGAATCTTGTAATATTTGGAAGAATTTTGCCATAAAATGGTCTATATGATGAAAAAAAATTCCAGGTCAAGGATGAAAGAGTGGTAGGAAATCTTGTCTTTCCTCCAGAAGACAGAGGCAGATAAGGGCTTAGTCCAGATAAGCACAAATACAGTTCCCACACTGAGCCCTACTCCTTGGAATGGGAAGGAAATTGAACACTTTTTGATACTTGACCTCCTTTCCCTGAACAAAATGGTGTGGAGGGGCAGTATGGAGTAGCAGAAGGAGTAGTTTTTCATGCTTTTTTAATAAAAGAAAGGCATTACACCTGCACATACACCTCGGAGTATGTTTTGGGAGAGGTTTGAAAGGATAAAGGGAAGAAAATAACTAGTAAGACTTGGTGTTGGTCCTGGTTATGGCCAGAGAAATGAAATTAAAAGTTTGGTCCATGACTTTGAACACTTGTTTTCAGAGCCTGGAGGAAAAGAGGTGAGGACAGATATGGATGTAGAAGTCTTTGTTTCTGAGTTTAAATGTGAGAAAATTCATGCCTAGTCCCTTCAGGTTTTTGCTGAGAAGATGTAAGGTAGAAAAAATAATATCTTTTTTTTTTTATCTATCTCAAGAGTCATAATGGGCATTATTGTAAGAAAAGAGACATTAACAAGAGAAAAGCATAACAAATGTGTTTAACCAAAGTTTTATGTGACACAGCCTTCAGGCATGGAGATTGCACCCAGGAAAAACTGTGTATTTTTATGAACAGTTGTTGGAAATAAGAGTGGAGAACAAAGGGTATGAGCTAATAATAATAACCTGGGAAGAACTCAGCGAGGCGTGTTTGTTCCGATTCTTCTTGGCCTCTGGGTATAGAGAAGGAGCCCTATAGACTGAGGGTCTTATGACCTACTTTCAGAGGATGTAGGTAAGAGATTTTTTTTTTCTTTTTTTTGTGACCGTGCTTCAGAGGCAAAGGTGGGGAAAAGATTAGGGTGTGAGCTCCAAGGTGCCATATTATGGAGTAGCATGTTCTGAGCCCCAACAAAGACAAGGCCATCTTCTAAGAAATTTGTGGAGGAATAAGGATTGGGATTTGAAGAGAATTGTGGGTGCTTGGGAAATCTATCTATTATTAGGGACAGGAAAAGTTCCTGGCAACAGTGAGTATCCAGCCAAGGTTGAAAACTTGTAATGTGTATTTGTATCAATATGCCTGGTTGTGTTATTTCTCTGCCATAACAGAATAGTCTAGAGGTTGAAAAGTGTTCAGAAAGAGACAAACATGAAGTTCTGCAGGGTGGCTGTAATAGTAGAACCTAAATATGAAGACATTGAGGATCTGGTGAGAGTGGTTAGAGGGATTCACATGAAGGTTTCATAGAGAGGGAAGCAGAGCCATGGAGTGAGTGAGAGATTGGTGGGGAACGAATGTTGAAGGTCTCTATGAGGTAGCAGAGCAGTTGTTCTTGGAGTAAAGAAGTTAGGGAATTTTAAAGAAAGGGGTGAAATATCTGCACCGGGTATCTATATAGGTGTTCTAGATTAGGGTTCAGCAAACTTTTACTATAAAGGGCTAGATAGGAAATATTTTCAGCTTTGCAGGCTGTATCATGTTTGTTACGACTTCTCAGCTCTGTCCTTAAAGCATGAAGGCAGTCATAAACAATAAGTAAACAAATGGACATGGCTGTGTTTCTATAAACCTTTTTTACAGAATAAGTGGTAGGCCAGATTTTCTCAAGAGTTGTAGTTTGCTGACGCCAGTCATAGATGATAATAATTTCCAGGATGTGGATAAATGTAAGCAGAAGTAAAGTCTTAGAAATCAGGGGTCTAAGAAACTTTAAGATGTATATATTGACTAAAGCCATCTAGATCAGGATTGTTAAGAATCCATTTGAGGCTGGTGATCATGAATTATAGAAGAGCTACTCATCTGCTCTATGGTGTGACTCCTTCAGCTACATTTGACTGTATGGGTGAAGTCACAGAAAAGGCAAATGTTTGCATTCAGAGAGGGCTAGGATTTTTGCCAGATGGGTATAATGGAATGATAGAGGAGAAGGAAAATTTGGGATATTGAAATGATGGGAAGTGGTCAGTAATCTAAAGAAAGGAGAAAACTGATAATAGAGAGCAAGTAGAGGGGTTGGTTAACTGGTGGTCATCAGGAAGTCTAATAACCAAATCAGCTTCACGAGAGCAGCAGCTGTGTTTTGTTCACTTACATGTCCCAGCACCTAGAATAGTACCTGGCACATAGTAGGTCACAGGAAGATCATTTAATAAGTAAGCAGGAAAAGTGGGAAGTTGGGGTCATGCTTGGATAAGTGATTGAGGAAGTTATTTGTTATGGATGACATCTCATATGTCTGAAATGCACACACAGTAAGTTCTCAGTAATTATTAGCCTTTACCATTATGCATTTTGGACTTTTATAGGGACTACATATTTTCAGAGAAATAAAATTGAGAACAATTTCTCTGCAAATGAGTGAGTTGACCTTTCCCAAATGGGTATAACTTAAGGCCATTGAAACAATTAGTATTGTTAAATTTAACCTCATATGGACAGAATACACAAAATACTGGTAGAAATTATCTCCCTTTCCAAATTAGCCTAGTCTGGTTCTCAAAGACAGACACTCAGTGTCCTCACTTCTAAAGCCTTCAGTTGTCTAGTTTAGTGTGCTTATCACAGGTGTAGAAAATTTTATATTTACATTGCTGAATCACCTCTCAGTACATTTGAATGGCCTTTCCTTTGCTTTTTGTCTAGAGCTGAAGTCTCATTCAAAAATATGGGTGACTGCCTAGCTCAGGAAGAGTTCACAGGAGGGAGAAGGCTGAAATGATAACAAATCTAATTTTTAAACCATGCCAGTTGTGTTAGTCTGTTTCTGTTGTTATAAAGGAATATCTGAGACTGGGTAATCTATAAAGAAAAGAGGTTTAATTGGCTCACGGTTCTACAGGCTGCACAGGAAGCATGGTGCTGACATCTGCTTCTGGTGAGGGCCTCAGGAAGCTTATGGTGGAAGGCTAAGGGGGAACAGGCACCTCACATAGTGAAAGGGGGAGCAAGAGAGAGAAGAAGGATGTTCCAGACTCTTTTTAACAACCAGATCTCATGTGAACTGAGTGAGAACTCACTGATCAACAAGGGGATGGCACTAAACAATTCAAGAGGGATCTTCCCCCCACGATTCAATACCTCCCACCAGGCCCTACCTCTAACTTTGGGGATTACAATTCAAGATGAGATTTGGAAGGGACAAACATAAAAACCCTATCACCAGTGTTTTCATATTTAGTTAACTGAATCAAAAAAGTATTTTGATTTTGAACATTAAGAAATATTCTTTCATATCCTTTTCAGACAACTTGTATGTCCCTTGGATGTCTTTTTCAGATGACCTATTTCTCCTTTCACAACTCATAGTATCATGACTTGTAAACAGTAAATATTTAATAAATCTGTGCTGACAACAAATCTTTAATGACAACAAAAGCAGTTCTCTGAAATGCCCTTTGTTCTACCTCTTTGCCTGGTAAATTTCTTTTATGATTTGGTTCCAATGTCATATTTAAAATGGTTCCCAGCTCTCTTCGTTAAAATGAATCGGCCCGTTCCAGGTAGCTCATACCCAGTTTCCATTACATTGTCATTGTTCGTCTGTTTCTCATTCTTGCCTTTTATCTACCAAGGAGCAGGGATTTGGGCTTATTTATCTTTAATATCTCTGATACCTTGCATGTGCTTGCCATCTGTAAAGTGCTCCAGAATTGTCTGGCAAATGACTGTGACAGGGAGAAAACTCATTCTATAAGCATGATGTAGGCTTTAGTTGGCAAACCCTGCCCTCTAAAGGATTTTGCTTCTTTAAATTTTTTTCTGCAGTTAGAATACTGCTGCCAAATGAGCAATTAGTAACTGATTATGACTTTGTGATCCAATTAGCAGATGTGATTAGGGGATGGTTAGCCTTTGTTCCTATACCTACTTCTTTTAAATTAAGAATAATCCATAATTGATACTCAGGATAACTTTGCTGAAAGCACGGATTTCACCAAGATGTTAACAATGGCCATATTTGAGTAGTAGTACTTTTGTTTGACTTTTTTCTTCAGACATAATGTTTTTCTTTTTTTTTTTTTTATTATTGCACTTTAAGTTCTAGGGTACATATGCATAATGTGCAGGTTTGTTACATATGTATACTTGTGCCATGATTGTTTGAATTTTCTTTTTCAGGATATGTATTAGAAAAACAAAAACTATTTTCATTTTTTATAATAGATGGTGCATGAGGTAGACAATTAAGAGAAATGAATGCTTTGATGCAACTTGGAACCAGTCAGGGCTGGATCACAATGAGCCAGTCTACAATTTGGTAACAAATCTCATTGGTTTAGGAAAGCAAAAGTTTATTTGCTCCAGATTGACGGGGACTCTTCTACATTCAGTCTCTCAGATCCAAGCCTCCTTCAGCTCAAAGTGGCTTCCACAGTTGATATGGCCAAAAGAGGGAGAAATCGAAGAGACCAGCCAGCTCTCACCTGGCTCAACACATGTCATTTTCCTTGGCCAAAACAAATCCCAAGGCCCCAAGCTAACTGCACAAGAGAGTGGAAAATGCAGAGAAGCACATGGAAGCCAGTATATGGTGAGCACCAGTTGTCTCTGCCAACATGACGGTAACTCTTTTCATTTTTCAGTTACTGTAATGAATGTATGTTGGATCCAGACTGCGGTTTCTGCTACAAGATGAACAAATCAACTGTCATTGACTCCTCCTGTGTTCCAGTTAATAAAGCATCTACAAATGAGGCAGCCTGGGGCAGGTATATCACTCATTTAACCATACGAATGTATAATGATATTTCAAAATGAGGCTTATGTTTAAGTTTTCAGAGTGCTTGCACTTATACCAGTTCTTTTAAACTGGCCTTCATAATTACATTACTTTGCAGCATACACTGGTGATAGTGGATGCAAAGCATTGCAATTGTGTGTTTCACGCAGAGTAGAAAGCACCCAGGCTAAACTTTTGGAGACCCAGATTTCTCTAATAAGGTGTAGGAGTTTGGATCTTTAGTTTTAGGCAGGTGTTCACAAATACTGCCAAGGCAATTTCTCCCACTGCATGTTGTTTAATTACACTGTATTTCCAGACTCCCAAACTTTTAAATGAAAAGAAACTGTAAAGTCAAAATGAATTATTATCACATTAAGCTGCACGTGGTGCATCATGCCTGTAATCCCAGCACTTTGGGAGGCTGAGGCAGGCAGATCACTTGAGGTCAGGAGTTCGAGACCACTCTGGCCAACATGGTGAAACCCTGTCTCTACAAAATTACAAAAATTAACTGGGAGTGGTGGCACATGCCTGTAATCCCAGCTGCTCAGGAGGCTGAGGCAGGAGAATCACTTGAACCCAGGAGATAGAGGTTGCGGTGAGCTGATATCAAACCACTACACTCCAGCCTGGACAGCAGAGTAAGACTCTGCCTCAAAAAAAAAAAGAAAAGAATTACTATCACGTTAAATTATTTCATGAAACTATTTTTTTTATTCCTAGAGGCCTTTTCCAGGGTTGAGTGAAATTAAGCAAAATAAGGATAAAAGTTGGTAATCATTGGCATGTAACTAACTTGGGAGGCTAGAAACCTTAATATTTTTGGTTTGTAGTAGATGCATAAATGAAATATTAATATAAAATAAATAAATATTCTCCAGATTTGTGAACTAACATTTGTATCCAGACATATAAAATGTGCAAATGTTATTTGATATGGCTTTAACCTCTTTTGTGTTTTAAATTCCTATAAAATAATATGCTCTTATCTTGTCTACTCATAGTACTGATAAAGGCAATGAAATCTGTAATAAAGTATTGTGTCTCATAGGAGCTATAAAATATAGTGTAATAATCATTTCATTAGAGAACTGCTCCAAAGAAGTAAATTATATATGTTAGTTGAGTAAAGATCCAGACCACATTATAAATATACTAATTAAAAAGAAATATGTAAATGAAATACAATTAGTATTTTATTTTTATTTATTTATTTATTTATTTGTTTTTTTTTTATTATACTTTAAACTCTAGGGTACATGTGCATAACGTGCAGGTTTGTTACATATGTATACTTATGCCATGTTGGTGTGCTGCACCCATCAACTCGTCAGCACCCATCAATTCGTCATTTATATCAGGTATAACTCCCAATGCAATCCCTCCCCCCTCCATCCTCGCCATGATAGGCCCCGATGTGTGATGTTCCCCTTCCCGAGTCCAGGTGATCTCATTGTTCAGTTCCCACCTATGAGTGAGAACATGCGGTGTTTGGTTTTCTGTTCTTGTGATAGTTTGCTAAGAATGATGGTTTCCAGCTGCATCCGTGTCCCTACAAAGGACGCAAACTCATCCGTTTTACGGCTGCATAAAATTCCATGGTGTATATGTGCCACATTTTCTTAATCCAGTCTGTCACAGATGGACATTTGGGTTGATTCCGAGTCTTTGCTATTGTGAATAGTGCCACAATAAACATACGTGTGCATGTGTCTTTATAGCAGCATGATTTATAATCCTTTGGGTATATACCCAGTAGTGGGATGGCTGGGTCATATGGTACATCTAGTTCTAGATCCTTGAGGAATTGCCATACTGTTTTCCATAATGGTTGAACTAGTTTACAATCCCACCAACAGTGTAAAAGTGTTCCTACTTCTCCACATCCTCTCCAACCCCTGTTGTTTCCTGACTTTTTAATCATTGCCATTCTAACTGGTGTGAGATGGTATCTCATTGTGGTTTTGATTTGCATTTCTCTGATGGCAAGTGATGATGAGCATTTTTTCATGTGTCTGTTGGCTGTATGAATGTCTTCTTTTGAGAAATGTCTGTTCATATCCTTTCCCCACTTTTGGATGGGGTTGTTTGTTTTTTTCTTGTAAATTTGTTTGAGTTCCTTGTAGGTTCTGGATATTAGCCCTTTGTCTGATGAGTAGATTGCAAAAATTTTCTCCCATTCTGTAGGTTGCCTGTTCACTCTGATGGTAGTTTCTTTTGCTGTGCAGAAGCTCTTTAGTTTAATTAGATCCCATTTCTCAATTTTGGCTTTTGCTACCGTTGCTTTTGGTGTTTTAGACATGAAGTCCTTGCCCATGCCTGTGTCCTGAATGGTACTACCTAGGTTTTCTTCTAGGGTTTTTATGGTTTTAGGTCTAACATTTAAGTCTCTAATCCATCTTGAATTAATTTTCGTATAAGGAGTAAGGAAAGGATCCAGTTTCAGCTTTCTACTTATGGCTAGCCAGTTTTCCCAGCACCATTTATTAAATAGGGAATCCTTTCCCCATTTCTTGTTTCTCTCAGGTTTGTCAAAGAAAAGATGGCTGTAGATGCGTGGTATTATTTCTGAGGACTCTGTTCTGTTCCATTGGTCTATATCTCTATTTTGGTACCAGTACCATGCTGTTTTGGTTACTGTAGCCTTGTAGTATAGTTTGAAGTCAGGTAGCGTGATGCCTCCAGCTTTGTCCTTTTGACTTAGGATTGTCTTGGCAATGCGGGCTCTTTTTTGCTTCCATATGAACTTTAAAGCAGTTTTTTCCAATTCTGTGAAGAAACTCATTGGTAGCTTGATGGGGATGGCATTGAATCTATAAATAACCTTGGGCAGTATGTCCATTTTCACGATATTGATTCTTCCTATCCATGAGCATGGTATGTTCTTCCATTTGTTTGTGTCCTCTTTGATTTCACTGAGCAGTGGTTTGTAGTTCTCCTTGAAGAGGTCCTTTACATCCCTTGTAAGTTGGATTCCTAGGTATTTTATTCTCTTTGAAGCAAGTGTGAATGGAAGTTCATTCATGATTTGGCTCTCTGTTTGTCTGTTACTGGTGTATAAGAATGCTTGTGATTTTTGCACATTAATTTTGTATCCTGAGACTTTGCTGAAGTTGCTTATCAGCTTAAGGAGATTTTGGGCTGAGACAACGTGGTTTTTCTCAATATACAATCATGTCATCTGCAAACAGGGACAATTTGACTTCTTCTTTTCCTAACTGGATACCCTTTATTTCTTTCTCTTGCCTGATTGCCCTAGCCAGAACTTCCAACAGTGTGTTGAATAGGAGTGGTGAGAGAGGGCATCCCTGTCTTGTGCCAGTTTTCAAAGGGAATTTTTCCAGTTTTTGCCCATTCAGTATGATATTAGCTGTGGGTTTGTCATAAATAGCTCTTATTATTTTGAGGTACGTTCCATCAATACCAAATTTATTGAGCGTTTTGAGCATGAAGCGCTGTTGAATTTTGTCAAAAGCCTTTTCTGCATCTATTGAGATAATCATGTGGTTCTTGTCTTTGGTTCTGTTTATATGCTGGATTATGTTTATGGGTTTGTGAATGTTGAACCAGCCTTGCATCCCAGGGATGAAGCCCACTTGATCATGGTGGATGAGCTTTTTGATGTGCTGCTGAATCCGTTTTGTCAGTATTTTATTGAGGATTTTTGCATCGATGTTCATCAGGGATATTGGTCTAAAATTTTCTTTTTTTGTTGTGCCTCTGCCAGGCTTTGGTATCAGGATGATGTTGGCCTCATAAAATGAGTTAGCGAGGATTCCCTCTTTTTCTATTGATTGGAATAGTTTCAGAAGGAATGGTACCAGCTCCTCCTTGTACCTCTGGTAGAATTCAGCTGTGAATCCATCTGGTCCTGTACTTTTTTTGGTTGGTAGGCTATTAATTATTGCCTCAATTTCAGAGCCTGCTATTGGTCTATTCAGGGATTCAACTTCTTCCTGGTTTAGTCTTGGAAGAGTGTAAGTGTCCAGGAAATTATCCATTTCTTCTAGATTTTCTAGTTGATTTGCATAGAGGTGTTTATAGTATTCTCTGATGGTAGTTGTATTTCTGTGGGGTCGGTGGTAATATCCCCTTTATCATTTTTTATTGCATCTATTTGATTCTTCTCTCTTTTCTTCTTTATTAGTCTTGCTAGCGATCTGTCAATTTTGTTGATTTTTTTCAAAAAACCAACTCCTGGATTCATTGATTTTTTGGAGAGTTTTTTGTGTCTCTATCTCCTTCAGTTCCTCTCTGATCTTAGTTATTTCTTGCCTTCTGCTAGCTTTTGAATGTGTTTGCTCTTGCTTCCCTAGTTCTTTTAATTGTGATATTAGAGTGTCAATTTTAGATGTTTCCAGCTTTCTCTTGTGGGCATTTAGTGCTATAAATTTCCCTCTACACACTGCTTTAAATGTCTCCCAGAGAATCTGGTATGTTGTATCTTTGTTCTCATTGGTTTCAAAGAACATCTTTATTTCTGCCTTCATTTCGTTATGTACCCAGTAGTCACTCAGGAGCAGGATGTTCAGTTTCCATGTAGTTGAGCGGTTTTGATGGAGTTTCTTAGTCCTGAGTTCTAGTTTGATTGCACTGTGGTCTGAGAGACAGTTTGTTATAATTTCTGTTCTTTTACATTTGCTGAGGAGTGCTTTACTTCCAATTATGTGGTCAATTTTGGAATAAGTGCGATGTGGTGCTGAGAAGCATGTATATTCTGTTGATTTGGGGTGGAGAGTTCTGTAGATGTCTATTAGGTCCGCTTGGTGCAGAGCTGAGTTCAATTCCTGGATATCCTTGTTAACTTTCTGTCTCGTTGATCTGTCTAATGTTGACAGTGGGCTGTTGAAGTCTCCCATTATTATTGTATGGGAGTCTAAGTCTCTTTGTAAGTCTCTAAGTACTTGCTTTATGAATTTGGGTGCTCCTGTATTGGGTGCATATATATTTAGGCCAGTTAGCTCTTTCTTTTGAATTGATCCCTTTACTATTATGTAATGGCCTTCTTTGTCTCTTTTGATCTTTGATGGTTTACAGTCTATTTTATCAGAGGCTAGGATTGCAACCCCTGCTTTTTTTTGTTCTCCATTTGCTTGGTAGATCTTCCTCCATCCCTTTATTTTGAACCTATGTATGTCTCTGCATGTGAGATGGGTCTCCTGAAGACAGCAGACTGATGGGTCTTGACTCTTTATCCAATTTGCCAGTCTGTTTCTTTTAATTGGAGCATTTAGTTCATTTACATTTAAAGTTAATATTGTTTTGTGTGAACTTGATCCTGCCATTTTGATATTAACTGGTTATTTTGCTCATTAGTTGATGCAGTTTCTTCCTAGCCTCGATGGTCTTTACATTTTGGCATGTTTTTGCAATGGCTGATATCGATTGTTCCTTTCCATGTTTAGGGCTTTCTTCAGGGTCTCTTGTAAGGCAGGCCTGGTGGTGACAAAATCTCTAAGCAATTGCTTATCTGTAAAGGATTTTATTTCTCCTTCACTTCTGAAACTTAGTTTGGCTGGATATGAAATTCTGGGTTTAAAATTCTTTTCTTTAAGAATGTTGAATATTGGCCCCCACTCTCTTCTGGCTTGGAGAGTTCCTGCCGAGAGATCTGCTGTCAGTCTGATGGGCTTCCCTTTGTGGGTAACCCGACCTTTCTCTCTGGCTGCCCTTAAGATTTTTTCCTTCATTTCAACTTTGGTGAATCTGGCAATTATGTGTCTTGGAGTTGCTCTTCTGGAGGAGTATCTTTGTGGCGTTCTTTGTATTTCCTGAATTTGAATGTTGGCCTGCCCTACTAGGTTGGGGAAGTTCTCCTGGATGATATCCCGAAGAGTGTTTTCCAACTTGGTTCCATTTTCCCCCTCACTTTCAGGCACCCGAATGAGAGGTAGATTTGGTCTTTTTACATAATCCCATACTTCTTGCAGGCTTTGTTCATTTCTTTTTCTTCTTTTTTCTTTTGGTTTCTCTTCTCGCTTCATTTCATTCATTTGGTCCTCATTCGCTGATACTCTTTCTTCCAGTTGATCGAGTTGGTTACTGAAGCTTGTGGATTTGTCACGTATTTCTCGTGTCATGGTTTTCATCTCTGTCATTTCGTTTAAGACCTTCTCTGCATTAATTATTCTAGCTATCAATTCTTCCACTCTTTTTTCAAGATTTTTAGTTTCTTTGCGCTGGGTACGTAATTCCTCCTTTAGCTCTGAGAAGCTTGATGGACTGAAGCCTTCTTCTCTCATCTCGTCAAAGTCATTCTCTGACCAGCTTTGATCCGTTGTTGGCGATGAGCTGCGCCCCTTTGCAGGGGGAGATGCACTCTTATTTTTTGAATTTGCAGCTTTTCTGCCCTGCTTTTTCCCCATCTTTGTGGTTTTATCTTCCTCTGATCTTTGATGATGGTGACGTACTGATGGGGTTTTGGTATAGGTGTTCTTCCTGTTTGATAGTTTTCCTTCTAATAGTCAGGACCCTCAGCTGTAGGTCTGTTGGAGATTGCTTGAGGTCCACTCCAGACCCTGTTTGCCTGGGTATCAGCAGCAGAGGTTGCAGAAGATAGAATATTGCTGAACAGTGAGTGTACCTGTCTGATTCTTGCTTTGGAAGCTTCCTCTCAGGGGTGTACTCCACCTTGTGAGGTGTGGGGTGTCAGACTGCCCCTAGTGGGGGATGTCTCCTAGTTAGGCTACTCAGGGTTCAGGGACTCACTTGAGCAGGCAGTTTGTCCGTTCTCAGATCTCCTCCTCCGTGTTGGGAGATCCACTGCTCTCTTCAAAGCTGTCAGACAGAGTCGTTTGCGTCTGCAGAAGTTTCTGCTGCTTTTTTTGTTTTTGTTGTTTAGCCGTGCCCTGTCCCCAGAGGTGGATTCTACAGAGACAGGCAGGTTTCCTTGAGCTGCTGTGAGCTCCACCCAGTTCGAGCTTCCCAGCCGCTTTGTTTACCTACTTAAGCCTCAGCAATGGCGGGCGCCCCTCCCCCAGGACGCCCCTCCCCCAGCCTCGCTGCTGCCTTGCGGTTAGATCGCAGACTGCTGTGCTAGCAATGAGGGAGGCTCCCTGGCCGTTGGACCCTCCCGGCCAGGTGTAGGTATAATCTCCTGGTGTGCCCGTTTGCTTAAAGTGCAGTATTGGGGTGGGAGTTACCCGATTTTCCAGGTGTTGTGTGTCTCAGTTCCCCTGGCTAGGAAAAGGGATTCCCTTCCCCTTGCACTTCCCAGGTGAGGCTATGCCTCGCCCTGGTTCAGCTCTCGCTGGTCGGGCTGCAGCATCTGACCAGCACCTATTGTCCGGCCCTCCCTAGTATCATGACTGATTTGCTTTCCGGGAAACTGATTTGCTTTCTAGGAAACCAGGGTGAGTATTAAATGACCAGCAAGTAGGCAAGGCTAAGAGCAAAAACTGCACATTTATTTTTGGTCCCCCAGCTTCAGGAAAGAAGGTGTGGGGGAGGGGTCAGGTCCGTGGGTATCCGGCAGGGGAGGCCGGGAGGAGTCACCGGTGGAGCTGGAGCTCTCGGGCGGAGTTCCTACAGTCCCCACAGGAGTGACGGCTGAGAAAGTGCGCACCACACTGAGAAAGTGCACACTGCCTGCCCACCGGGAGCGGCTTTTATGTCCTGGGCCCGGAAGTGGGAGGGCAGTGGGCGGGACATAGGCGGGTCGGGGGCGGGGCGGTAGGCGTGGCTAGGCGGGTTCCGGTTTTTCTCCGTGGGAAGTCGGGTTGCGCCTGGCAGTCTACCTGTGTCTTTCCCGGGCGCAGGAAAGCTGAGGGTGAAGAAGCTGGAACTGTGCCATCTTGCCTCCGTTGGTCCAAACAATGACCCCAGTACCTCAGTTGAAAATGCGGAAATCACCGGTCTTCTGTGTCGCTCCCGCTGGGAATTGGAGACTGGAGCTGTTCCTATTCGGCTGTCTTGCTCCGCTCCCCAACTACAATTAGTATTTTAAATGAACACTCAAAAGAGTTTCTTTTAAAAATATTCAGTGTATAGTTTTCATCAGCCAAACTTAGTTATTGAGTTAATTGATTAAATATTTCTAGATGTACTTGTTCACAGCTTTAAACCTTCAGAGTTTTGTTTTTGCCAATGGGAAAAAAAACTAAGTTACTACTATTCTAGAATTATGAACATGTTATGAAATCTGTTAGAAATGTACATAGTTTCCTGTATTTTACATAATTAATTTATAAACTTATTAGAACTCTCAACTAAATAGTAAGGAGGCACTAAAATTAGATATTTCTCTTACCTTCAGTAGAAGGGTTAGAGGTCAGAGGCCTCAAAGCAGGAGTTTTGACTTTTTTTGCAAATAACAAATCATACAACTTTTTAGTAGTAATGTTTATTTCTTTATTTCAGAAAGATTAACAACTCACTCTTACATTTTATTTGTATTTTTATACCATCATCCTGTAGCTGCACATGAATTAGAGAAAAGTAAGGCACAGATTGTAACTAAGTAGCAAAAATAAAAATAACTTAAAAAAATGATGTTCACAGCATATTCTTAAAATAGTCGCAAACTCTTTACAAGGAAAAGAAAGAAAAAACCCTGTGTTTTCTTACTCCTCCCTGTGCTGCACAACAGTGCTCCTTCTCGGTGGGCCACTGCTATTGGTTACCTCCTTAGTCTTGGCTAGAAAAGAGCAAAAAGGCAGGATGTGTTCACCATGAAAAATTCTTCAGATAGATTTTCCACGTGTAGGTAAAATAATATTCAGTATATATAATAGTCAGTAAATATTTTGTTGGTTGGTTGGTGGTTTGGTTGACAAATTTGATACAATTACCTGGAATGGAACTCTAAGGCAAAATCAACCATTACCTTGGATTCACATCTAGAGATATACTATAAATATTTCAAGGTCAAGTATTGAGGCAGTCCTTAGCCATATATCCTAATCTCTAACTATAGCTGTTTCCTGAAAAGACACTAGGTGGAATGGCAACACTATTGATGATGGAAGTAGTATAATACTGTTGATTAACTCTGAATTGTCAATATAATGAAAATCATTTGTCCATATAATCAACTATGAGATTATATATCAGTGTGCTTTTCTATATCTCTGTTGTTAAATTTCAGTGAAAACTTAAAAACAATTATTTAGCAGACTTTTAGAAAATGTAGTAGACTGATCTGATGCAGGAAAATCTCCTGCCCATTAACCTCCCCCTACACCTCCAACATGCATCCCACACACATTCAAAGTTTAATGCACAGTGGAACTTGAAAGAAATCCCCAAGTGCCACAACAGAGTGTGAGTGGTGAGCCCGCATTGGAATATCAGAAGAGAATATAGGCCTTACAGGTGAGAGGTTAGGGTTTTTAATGCTGAGGGAGATTAGCTCCAGGCCTTGCCTCTGTAGCTACAAAGCACTATCCAGGTTCTGAAATAGGGACAAGAAAAATTCTAACTACACTGGGCTTGGAAAGCTACCTACTTCTCTGCTGCTCACTTGGGACTACAAATGGAAATAGTGTCACACATGAAAAAGCAAAACCAAGAGCCTTTGCTATGAGGGAGTGTGTGTTCTCATTTCACACTGCCTTTGTGAAGTGGGAACCATGAGTTGAGAAACATAAACACTAAAATAAATAAATTGAATGAAAAGTAGTTCCTAAACTGGAGACATCCATAGAGACATGTTAGGAATCCACATGGAATTATGAGAACCCAGTGTACATGAGATGTCCATGGTAAGCAACTCTTGGTAAATACAGGAGAACAGTCAGAGAGTATTAGGCTGGTGCAAAAGTTAATTGCGCTTTTACCATTACTTTTAAGTAATTAACTTTTGCACCAACCTAATAGAAACCACACCAATTATTGGAGGCAAGGAAGCCACCAAGTGTGACAGATGGACAAATGAATAAATAAAGAACCTTGCATTGCCAAAAAAAAAAAAAAAAAAAAAAAAAAGAGTCTTTAAAAGCAATAAAGGAAAGTATATTTTTCAATTATACTGAAAGTTATGTGCTTATGATTGGTGCAGTATATATGTGTATTTTTATATGAGACATATGTATGTTATAATTTCGCAATTTTTGCAAAAGTAAAACTTGAGAAGCTGAAATTCTAGAGAAATGACATAGGATGTGGTATGATAACTTTTAGAAAAAAGTCTTCTAATGATCATTTTAAATGTTTCTGCTTTTTGGGTTTTTTTCAGAAAGAAATTGAGATTACAATTAGTCTTTCAATTTGTTAAATACAGATGTTAAAAATATGAGAGTAAGCTCTTAAAATATGAACTATTAGAGGGAGAAATAAGAGACTCAAAGTATAATAAGAGAGGAAGGGGCAAAAAACAGGAACCCAGAAAAATTACATCTAAATGTAACTGTTTTTAAAATAAAAAACAAACTAATTAAACACAATTATAAAAGATAAAGATCTTCATATTGAATTTTTTAATACAGTTGTATGCTGTTCACAGGAGACAGTCACAGAAAGGTTAGAAATATAGAAATAGAGGAAAGAAAAAATTAGACAAGTACTAAGTCAAAAAGACAAAAAATAGCACAGACTAGAGTATTCAGAAAATTTACAAGCTTGATAGGAGAGTCAAGTAGAACCTAATATAGAGAATGCCATTCTTTTTAAGAAAACATGGAACACTTATGAAATTTTACCATGTTCAAGCACAAAGAGTAAATTCAGTAAGCATATAAATGTATAGATATTTCAGTAAATTATAAGTAAATCCAAATAATCAGTATCATCCAGAACATGTTGTCTAATAAAAATACAATAAAACTATAAAACAGAAGAAAGATATTTATCACCCCTTCTAGTTTAGCTTGGGAACTAAAATAAACAAAACACCCAAAAAGCAACTTCAAATTAATGAATAGATTTAGAAGAAATCACAGTGCAAAACAAGATATTAAAATTAATAACTAAACAGATCCATAAGAGGTTAGATGTAGAACATAGAGTAAGCCTGTAGAGTTAGCAGAGGATGGGAAGAGCAAAGCAAAGAAATACTCGAGAGGATCAAGAAATAAAAGTTCTTAAAGAAGGCTAACAAAATGTAGAAACTTCTTGCAATACTGATCAAGAAGAGAAGGCACAAACAATATTTAGAAAAAAAAAAAGATGTATAACAATGGATAGTAAAGATTTTTAAATTCGTAAGAGAATACTATGAACAGTGTTCTCCAGTACATTTGAAAACAGATAAATGGACAGTTTTCAAGAAAAAATGTAACTTTCCAAAACCAATTCCGAACCTCTATGAAGCGAGTGATTTCTATACCCTACTTACAGATTTCTATACCCTACTTACTGTTGCTTAGAGGGTCTGAATGACTTTCTCAAAGTCAAAAGGCCAGTAAGTTCACTTCTTGTAGGGGAGCAACAATTGAGTAGTGGAAAGATACACATTTTAGTTTCAGGTAGTTTCCAATTTCTAAGTTAAACAAAGTATGTTATTGACAAATCAGGCATTAGAATGTTTTGTTTTTTGTTTGTTTGTTTGTTTTCTGTATTTATCTGTGTCTGTTTATCCACCTCCCTACCTCCTGACTCTGCATCTATACGAAACCATAAATACTCTATTCTGGAACTTCAAACCTCCTGACTATGTAAAATAGTGTTGCCAATGAGGGACACTTTCTTAATGCACTGATTCAGTATTTGTTTCCTATAATACAGCACTTTCGCTCTGTAATTAGAAACACTAAAATAGCTAGATAGATTCCCTATTTGGCAATTCATTGTTTACTGTACTCATTCAGCAGAGATATTTTTCTCAAAGCTGCACTCTGATGTAACACCCAGTCTGTTTTCCCAGCATTTCACCGCTCTCCCACACAGATTCTAGTCAGTTTAAACCCCTTGTCATTACCCTAATATCTGTTATAATTTCCTGTCTCTACGTCTTTTCTCACACTGTGCTTTCTGTCTAGAATTTACCCTCCTTGATCTCTGCCTGAAATCTATTTATTTATTTATTTATTTTGCTCGGATTAGATGTCCCTTTTTCCTTGCAGTTTCTGTGATAAGTCCCAGAAAACAATGCTTATTCTATCTCCTGCTGCCCTCTAGCACTCCCCTGGTTGTCGCATACTATAAGAGACATTTCCTGTCTATAAGATGAATGATAGCCATTTAAGTCCTACTGGAACACCTCACAGGGCTGACACTATGTGCCACTTAGCAGTAGCAGTGTGAGGCAACCTGGCCTGGGGATTTCCAGGAGACACGTCCACCTCAGTACAGATGCAATTCTTACAAACCTTTGAACAAAGTTACCCTTACAAGACTAGCTTAACCTCCTTTTATGAATGAAAGACCCGGTAACTGACTCAGATTGAACACAGGTATAAGAAAGGGGAAGAATCCCCCAAGCTCTGAGAATAGTCTCCAGATGGAAACCCTCCTGGATGGGCGGTCATCTGATCCCTGATTGAATCTGGCTCATGCCACCCACCTGCTCCCATTATCCAACTTGTAAGAGCACTGCTAGAATAAACTGCTGGTGTTCAACATCAGTCAGTGTCTAAGTCTCATTTTGATGTGAATCAGACCACATTGGAAGAAAAATTGCCACTGGGGAAGCCAGTTAACTATGACCATCCAAAACCCCTGAATAATGAATGATCCTTGTATAATTTATATGATAATTATATTTTTATATGATAGCAATCTGTGTTTGAATGTATTTTTGCTTCTAGATTATAAATTCTAATTTCTATATTCTGCACTGTTTTTAAACTTTTGGTGTTTTATATACATCAAGCATTCAATCAATAATTATAAAAATATATAAGGGTTTAAAATTATCACAGTTATAAATGAGAGGATATGATGTTCCCGTCACTTCATTTTAGTTACATCTTTTGCATCCATACTTATTTTCAGGAAAGGAAACTTATAAAAGGAAAAAATTGAAGTAATGCAATTTACATTAACACAAAGCGTTAATGTTTACCTGTACTAATAAAAACACTAAAAAACAGTTTAAAAATAAAATTTAACCATGTGCTTCAGTATATTACCGCAAAAATATTGCTTGGAGCCATAATTTATGGAAAACACTTTTTAAAAATTATTGGAAGAAGCCAGGTGAGTTGGCACATTCCTGTAGTCCTAGCTACCCGAGAGGCTAAGGCAGGGGGATCACTTGAGCCCAGGAGTTTAAAGCCAGCCTGGGTAACATAGCAGGACTCCATCTATAATCATCATCATCATCATCATCATCATCATCATCATCATCATCATCCTGGCTAAAAATTATTAGAAGAAATATTCAGCATATTTCCTGAAAATATTCACTGATATGCCAGGGAAGCAGTTTATCTATGGTGATAGCATAAGACCAAATGTATTACAAAACTATATCAAATAGCAAAAACAAGCATTTTCCTTTGTACCTCTTTAAATTTTTTTGAAAAGAGATACCACTTTTGTATTTAGAAAATGAAATTTATTTTATCATTAACAAAGCACATCATTATCTTAAGGTACTCATGTACAGGATATTTTTATCGGCTAGTCACATAGGGATAGGAAAAACTCCAGCTGTGCTCCTAAATTAATAACAATGTAGCTCAAAGTTAATTTTTACCAACATAAATTTTATAGAGAGAAGTATAGTATCTAATATAGAATATTGTAATCAATTTGACTTTTAAAATTCTACTTTTCTTCATGTTACTGCTTAAATAGAAGTCATTATGGTACATTATTCTCTTTAGTATCTGTGGCTGCATGTTATGTGTTTGGAAGTTTCATCTACCTGTAAATAATTTCAGAGATCACATGCCTCTAGGCTATTACTTTTTCAAGTTCAGAAACTTAGATTCCCTTGGATTTAGTGACTATGTTGCAGACTCTGATACTATTTATGTTGCACAGTCTACAAATCAAAAGACCAAAACACTTCTGAATAATTTATCTCCCTCCTCCATGTTAATTTATTGAATTTCTTAGTTGATATTTAATTGTAATAATAAATAAACACTTTTAAACAGTTTTATCCAAGTGGTGATATTCATAGTATATTTGACTACCTTTCATTTTTAGTCAAAAGCTAATATTTCTAGTCAACCCATGTTCCTTTTACATTTTTAAAATTTTTCTTCATATTTCCTTTGAAAAGTAGACTGTGAGTTATTTCTCACTAAAGAAGATTAAATAAGACTAAGATTTTTATTATGAGGATAAAAGCCAAAGCTTGAATTCCATGTGTATGGTGAATGTAAGATAACAGTGGTGAACCTTGGTTCATCAAACATTGGAGCAATTAAGCATCAGAAGGTGTACAGCAGAGATGAAGTCTGGGGAGCTTGAAACTTATTAAAAAGGGGGTTGAGAAAGTAATGAGAACAAGAGAAAGGAAAATGTATGGCTGGCGCCAATACAGGAAATATGAGTTTAGATCAGATTGTTAAAGAGCCTTATTTAGAGATTTTAATTTGTTTTTTTATAAAAGGTACATTTTTATAGGTGTGGGAATCATATTGCCAGTGATTTTAGGTGAATGGCTTTATGTGATACCTGGACATGGATAGGATATTGTGTCACATAGTGAGTTAAATATTTTCAGTCTGTGAAGAAGAAAATCAGTTGGCTAGCATGATTTTAACACTTGGGCAGGAAACATTATCTAATTAGAAATTAATAATGTTCTTTTCATTCCATTTTTATGTAACCATCTTCTATTCTTGGCAAGTGTGATTTTGATTGATTGTATTATTGTTCAAAATATCTGCTGCCACTCCCAAGGGAAGGATTGTATTTCCCTGGCCCATTCAGTCTTATCCACATGAGTTGTTCTGGCCAAGGAAATTAGAGTGGAACCAATCCCTGTCATTTCTGAACCAAAGCTTTAAGGCATGGAGTTTTAAACAAGGATTTCCACGTCCTCTTTTCCTTCTTCATTATAGTTGGCCATATCCTAAAATAGAAAGTGTTCCATTAGATTTGGTCACAGGGTGAAGAAAATGTGGAGCAGAAGCATAACTGACCTGAAGCAGACATGTGGTGTGAGCAATGCATTAACCTTGGGGTTTGTAAATCCCACTGCAATCTGACCTCTTCTGTTACTCTGACATAATTGATTCTCTTCTGACTGATATAGCAAGATAAGCTGGATTCTACTGTGGAAGGGCACATTTTTTTTTTTTTTTAAGTTATAAAAGGAACTGTAAAGAAAACTATTAAACAAATGGTAGTACAGGGCAATGAAAGAAAGGGTAAAAAATTATGAAAGGGATTGCCAAATGTTGTGAGTTTGGGGAACACTGCCATAGGAAGTAGAGAGTTGTTAAGGTTTTTAAGTAGGGGCAATGTAAGTGGCTTTAGGTTTAAGAGATAAAATTCTGATATAGGAAGGAAGAAGAAATTGTAAAGAATTTTATAAAGAACAAATAAAGGGCAGGGCATTTGGAAATATAGTAATATAAGGGCTATAGAAGAATGGTGCTTGCATTTTTAAATGTTGTTTTAAATATATATATATTTAAAAATTTAAGCAGAAGATAATACATGCTGCTATGGTACAGAAAGAAGAGCAGCATTAGATATCCAAGTAATCTCAGGAAGTGTTTTGCTGGACAGCATATATGAAATAAAATTTGACCATTCAAATCAAAGAACCACTGCCTCTGTACACATCATTTGGTATCTAGGTCCTTCCTACTCTCTTGGTTTCAGTGCTAGTTTTATAACATAAACAAAATAGTTTTCCACTACATGTGATCTGAGTTTACAACTTGTACAGTTTGTACAATAGCAATCCATGTTTTAGTATTGGAATGTGCATAGACATTCATGAACCAATACCAATCACAATTCCTACAGTTTCAAAACAGTGCCAAAATGGCAACCTGAAAACTGTGATAACAAAAAACTCTGTGCTCCGAATTTCTAAGAAAAATCCATTATAGTGCCCTTCACTCTGACTTGACTTGTCCTCTGTTAGGATGAATGCTGGATTATTTTATCTAGGAACTTTATTCTTAAATAGTTTCAAAAATTAACCCACTTCATTTTCATTTCAGAGACACATGTTTCCTGGAACCCTCCAAAAATCACATTTTTTTCTTTTTGTTGTCATTTATTTTGTAAATGAGTTATAGGGAAAGATTGGATTTAGAGCTGTTCTGCATGGACAAGCTCATAAATATTAATCTTAGGTTTAATTATTGGTAGATTGGATTATATAACAGAATTTAAACTCTGTTCACATTGGTATGGCATTTATACCTGGAAAGATAAAGAGTTTTTTCTGTGGTCATTTTATAGGATTGAAATTTGACATTGTGCTGCATGCTATTAAAAATGTATTATTGCACAGTGAACACCCAAGTGTGCTTTATAGTTCTGAATTTGGCTTTGACTGTGTGCTAGAGCAATGTCTGTTATTTTACTCTGCATTGAAAGGAGCATTTATCCTTTCAGATGTATTCAGAAAGCCAGCACATTTAATTGAAAGCATATTGAAAAGACTCAGACATTACTCCCTAAGATTTATAATCTAAGAGGTAGATTGTAATATTTACACAAACATACTTCAAAATTATTTTAAAGAAATGAATGTTCCTTTAACAAATACATAGAGAAAGAAAAGTATTTACAGTGTATGCTGCTTAGCGTCATGGACATTTGAGAGAAGAGGTAAATGAAAAATTTATTGTAGAATGTACAAATTTGGAGTGAGTTTTAGAAATCAACCCTGGGCTTTTAGGAACATCAAATAATAGAAGGTTTGATTAAAAAAAAGTTTATAGTAAACTATGGGACAGAGTATTTCAGATACAAGAAATGGACCGTAAATATTTAAAGATTATGTATTAACACCTTAATATATTTTAAAATAATGCTGAAGGTCTTATAACTGTGACTTTAACTTTCTGTGACATAAATGAGGAAAACGAATTCTCAAAATGATAAAAATACTTGTAAACCATGAATTTATTTTGTGACATTTTTAGGCCCGTAAAAATATATCATATATTCTTTATTATTCTTGATGAAATTTTCATTTAAGGCTTAAAAATGAGACTGCCTGTGTGATGCATGGACACCCATTTACTAAACCATTTCAACCATCAAAACTTCTGAAGCCTCAGAGATAGGAACCTGCTTGATTATATAACTATACTGTTTTCCCTTCTGTGGGGTGCAAGCGGTTGTCTGAAAACTGTGATTGACAGTGGAAAATCATCTTTGGTTTAACATTGAGTTTTTGGGAAATACTTGATTATGCAGACCTATGTTGTTTTTTAATTAATTGGCTTAGGAAACAGGCAGTCAGAATTCTGCTCAGGAGAATCAGGGAAGGAAAGGGCCAGATCAAAGTCAGTATTTTACATTTCAATTTTTATACTTAAAACAATATTTTATGTAGAAACTTTTCTACATCTGTGCTTTCAAACTGTAGTTGTTATTGGTATATGAAACATCTACATTTATCCTGCCTACTTAATTGTTTAACAAACTTTAAGAACTTTCTGTATAACCTAAGATAGAATGCCAAACCGTGGTATTTATAAAAACTTGGGTGACATCAGCTAGGACAGTTAGACACACTTGAAACAGAATTTCAAAGGTGATTACAAAGCAGGATACATGCTGACCTTGGGCTATGTCACATAAGCTACTTATGTAATTAGAACTTATAAACTTATGTAATTAGCTACTTGTAAAGTTAGAGTTAAACAAAGAAAGTAATTGCTCAGAGCATCATCTTCCCTGCTAACTCAGATACTATTTTAAGTTCTTCATTGATTCGTAAGAGATCCTCTCTGATATCTTGGTAGCAGTGGACATTTTTGCAAGTAATTCTTGATTATTATTACTTTGCTTCTTTAAATAGAAATTAAGAAGGTACAGATCAATATTTGATGTCTTCTCCCCCTCCCCCCAACTCATTTTTTTCCTGTGACTTCACAGAAAGTTTCAAAAATCAACTCCTCAGTGTTAGGTGTACATGACTTGGGGAATCAGATGATTTTTAGGAGCTCTGTGCATATTTGATAGCTTTTTCAAGACAGTGAAACCAGGAAACATATTTTGTGCCATGGCAATTAAGCCTAAGAAATTTTATGTGATTGTTTCTGTCTGTCCAGATCCAGGAGGGCGGCAGACTCTGGGAAGCCACAACACATTAGGCATAACTGAGAGGAGGGATCACACACCTGGGGATGTCACTTGAGTCAGAGGAGTGGCCCAAGGGGGCTGTCTGGCAGTGCAAGAATGCAGGAGGTAGATTAGGAAACATTTGTAGAAGTTCAAGAGCTGGAAAGTGTTACCATAAAGAGATACTACTTGAAAGGACAAAGCAGAGGAGAAACTGACAAAATAGAATGAAGAAAAACAGGGCAGGCCTAGACAAGCCCAAAGAATGTGTATCCTGGAAGTCAGTTCAGGAAACAAGAACACATAGCCTTCTCTGTAGTGAGTATTCTCCTTTGTGGATCTGTCTTTGCTGGGCAAGGAACTGTCTTTGAAATAAGCAGAATTGCCCCAGGTACACTGACAAAGTCCTGATGAGGCTGATAGCTTTGAGTTTTTCTCATAGATTGTTTGGTATCTACATACTTTGGCTATAGATATTTTAAAATATATATAAAGTATGTAAAAACTAACATGACTACTAACTGAAATAGTAGTTAAATTTTATGATCTACTGTGTACAACTAACTTTTTTGTGAATATAGATGAAGGGTTCTGTATCTTTGTTTCACTAAACCCCTTAGCCGTCGTAAGTTGTCTTTCTCAGCTGGCCTTTATAAAAGTTTGATGTTTTGTGATGCAGAAGTTTCATTTCAGGCAAGAAAATGTCTCTGCACTAAATAAGGAGTTGATACAATGTAAGTTACTAAGAGCTCAAATCTGTGGAGCAGATGACCCACAGCTAGAAGCCAGCACACTCCATCCTAAATGGAAACAGTAATGGAACTGATCATGCTGTGGATTTGCCTGTGACTTGTAACAGCAGTGTAACCTTGTCTAATGACCTCCTGCATCCCATCCTAGCGCACACACATGGACCACCCCAAAATGAGCAACCTGGAACTGGTTATGAGCTAGTCTGAGTCTTTCAAAAGAGACTTTCTAATGAATTTGTTGAGTACTCCTGTGAGAGATGTTCAAAGAGATTAGTACACTTTTTCCCAATACTATTCACTCTTCTTTTATCTTCCAACTTAAAAGTTGAATGAGATGTTCTCTGTGTGCTGCTGTTGTGAAAAGAGAAGGATACAGTCACTCACCACCTACCTATTGTGTTTTTTTCCCTGAAGGCATTTGTGGTTCTTGGTATCCTGAATACCCACAATAGGATAATACATTTGCCCAAGATAAAAGGAAATAATGAAGCATACCCAGTATATAGGATGTAAAAAGCTAAAAATATCTGTTTTTCTAGGCATTTTTATTAAAGACTTTCAAACTCTTAAAATCTTTCAATTGTTTAGAATTCTTCTGAATTCAATAGAGCATTGCTTTTCGCCAGCTTATCACCAAGAACTAAGGATGAAGGAGAGCTTCTTGCAGCATAACCAAAGGAGACCCATGAAAGGACAGGCTTATTTGTTGGTTTTTCATCCTAGTGTTTTATTTTAAAAAATTAAGTGAATTTTCCTTTATACCCTAAAATACACTCATGTCCAGCTTACTAATGTAATTCGTGTATTACTTATCCTTGATTTTTCTAGGCAACCCAGCCTACAGCCTTTCATCTCATCTCATCCTTCACCCCATCAGTGAGAAAAGAATATTTTTGCTTGTAGAAGAAATGTGCTATTTTTTTCTGTAGCACATCAGTACATGTGCTAATTTGAGAATCATAACAAGCATAGATCCAACCCAGAAACAAACCCCAAGTTCACAAAACTTAAAAAGGAATAGGCAAACTCTCGTTGAAACTGTTTCAGACCTCAGCTCACTATCAACCCAGGACATATTGTGTGCCTCATCAATTTAAATGTTACCGTCAGGATTTGGTCGACACTGTTTAAGTCTAGAGAATAGCTAATTGAATAAGACTTGAATATCTAATTGAATTACTTGAACAAAATGTATACTCAGAACAGAAAATATTTCAGAAATCTATGACTTCATAATGTCACTGGCTCTGAAACATTAACACACTACTTTTCCAGTTCTATCTGGTTATATTTATTTGACAATTGGATCTCTTTTATAGAATATTGTACTGTGCTATAACTTAGCAACTAAAACAACATTTATTTGTTTTTTCCAGACTGGGGATGTCGGAATTATGTCATTGTAGCCAGCATATACTAAGATACTTTTCAGCTATTGCTTCAAATGCTCTGTTTTTCCCTACATGCCCTTTAGTAGAACTGCTTTCCAGTGCTTTTTCTATAAGCGATAATTTTGCATTATGGTTATTTTTATCCCTGTTTGCCTCTTCGTGTCCCCCAAACCAGAAACTTCTCAAGGGCACAGTTGGGATAATGTTGTTCTCGCTGCCAGACATTATGCCTGGATGCATAGAAATCTCTCAGTGCATGTGAATATTAGTGAAAGGATAGTAATAGGTGAAAAGAAAGACTGCTACAGCCTACCAGTCCCGTAGCTGTTTTGACAAAGAACCTGTTCGTTTTATTCTTCCAGATGATTTTATATCATGTGGAGAAGACAGTCTGTTTGAAAAACTTGGAGTAGAAATGACAGTAGTTAGCAATAAAGGCCAGACCATCACCATATCCAATACAGCTCACAATATTCTCTGCTTTATTCTATTTTCTCTTTTTCTATTTTTGACTCATATTTGGGCATATGGGATTCAGGAAGTTTCTTTCAGAAAGTCTAAAATCAATGGGCAGCTTAGCTTTGGTATAACATAAAGAGAACACTTCCTGAAATCCAACGACTTTGATTTGTGTCTGGACTCAGTAACTGACCAGAAGATGGCCTTGGGTCATTTATTTTACTTGTCTAATCCTTAGTTTGTGGATCTTTAAAATAGAAAAAAGTAATAACACTAGATCTTGCTTACATCCAAGATCTTTGAGAAAGTCAAATGAAAAAAAAATGTGAGAAGAATTCGTAAACTTGATTTAATTTTTTAGAGACGAACTTAAAAATCTGAGCTCCACAATCTATCATATCTTTCTGCTTTACCTAAGTGGATAAAGTGATTGATAATGCATATCTAATTGGCAAATGTGAAATTTAAAATTTCTTTCTTAGTAATGTTGAGCTAGGCCTTGAAAGATAGATAGGGTTTGTATATGCAGGGATAGCAGACATAATTGTATGAGATAACCAAATTTAGTAACTGACAGCAATTTGTGTTTTTCCTCTCTTTAAAATGTTTTTTTTTTTTTCGTTCTTAAGTATGCGAGTATTTTACTATAAAAGAGGACTTCTTTTTTTTTTCCTATCAAAGCATTCTTCAGTTTTAAGAACTTTTATCTGTTAACTTTTGTTAAATTGTACACAGTTATAACAGTGTTTAGCATTATCAGAATTTCGATTTAATTTTAATGAGCCAGTGTGTTATTTGATACAATAAAGATCAGCTAAAGCCTTCTTGTGTTGTTCTTAAAGGAGTAGATGTTTTCTCTTTACTTTCTATTTGGAAAAAGTTTAGGCTAGTTTTTGAAAACAGTACAAAGAGGAAATTATGAATACATAATTCATTAAGTGTCTTTCATAAGCTTATTCCTCCTAAGCTATTACACTTGCTGTCTACATCTGTAGCTCATTTCCTAGGGAGGTAAAGCAATGACATTAAAACTCCAGCAGTACAATCTACATCAGAATGGTTGATTAATGTTTTGAAGTACTGTCCCCAGACCTCACATTTTAAATTAATTTAATTCTTAATTATCACAAAGAAAGAAAAGAGTATGGGCAAAAGTGAAGAGAATACTCAGAGCAGTTTTCCTCCTCTTGAAAGATATGATTATAGCTTTACAGAATTTGGCAATATGATATAGATGAAGTAATATAGGAAATCACTCATACTGGAAATTGTCCAAGATTGAAACTTTCGAAATGTGGAGTTATCCAAGATGTGACTGTGTAGATTTCAGACAGTTTCCAAGAATGACATTCTTCAGCATAAAATGGAAACTCCAATTTTAAAATGCCTGTGTAGGGGTTCTGTTTAGTTAATATTCCCAATTACATCTTTTTAATTACTATTTTAAATTTTAAATCAAAGTGGAAATTGCATTGAGATTTGTAGATGGTAGTGGCTGCAGCAGTGTTTTAAGTCTTCCTGAAGCTTCTTCAACCCCCACTACTCCAATAAAAACAGACAGTTGGCAAGGAATGGGCCTTATTTGAATCTTGATTCAAATGAACTGAAAAAAAAAAATCATTTAAAGACAACCAGGGAAGTGGCTGTTTGATGTTCTTAAGAAATTATTGTTAATTTTTCAGGTGCAGTAATCATACTGTTATATATTTTTTAAGTCCTTGCAGAGATACATACTGAAAGAGTAACAGATGAAATACGGTATCTGAAATTTGTTTCAAAGTAACCCAAGAGAGGTGGAGTAAGTGGCAATTTAGATGAAATGTGATTGGCCATATGTTTATAGTTGTTGAAAGTTTGTTATGGGTACATCCAGTTAATTATACTATTCTCTCTACTTTTGAATATATTTGAAAATATTTGTAATAAAATGAAATTTTGATGTATGTCAAAATAAATGCTGACCTAGATTTAAAAAAAAAAAAAGTATTTTTAAGATAGCTAAGAAGCAAATAGAATAGATAAAATGGAATGCAAAAAAATATCTAATTAATCCAATAAAAGAAGTTTTAAAGGGAGGGCAAAAGTAATACTATAGGCCAGGCACAGTGGGTCATGCCTGTAATCCCAACACATTGGGAGGCCAAGGTAGGTGGATCACTTGAGGCCAGGAGTTTGAGACCAGCCTGACCAACATGGTGAAATCCCATGTCTACTTAAAAAAAAAAAAAAAAAAAAAAAAAATTAGCTGGGCATGATGGCAGGCACCTGTAGTATCTGCTACTTGGGAGGCTGAGACCGGAGAATTACTTGCACCCAGGACGCAGAGGTTGCAGGGAGATCACACCATTGCACTCCAGCCTGGGTGACAGAGTGAGACTCCCTCTTGGAAAAAAAAAAAAAAAACCTACAATCTAAATATTTGTCCCCCCACCCCCTAAAGTCATATGTTGAAATTAGAACCCACCGGGTGCCATGGCTCACACCCGTAATCCCAACACTTTGGGAGGCTGAGGCAGGTGGATCACTTGAGGCCAGGAGTTCGACACCAGCGTGGCCAACGTGGCAAATCCCTGTCTCTACTAAAAATATACAAATTAACCAAGCGTAGCAGTGGGCGCCTGTAATCCTAGCTTTGGGAGGCTGAGGCAGGAGAATCGCTTGAATCTCATAGGCGGAGGTTGCTGTGAGCTGAGATTGCACCACTGCACTCCAGCCTAAGCAACAGAGCAAGCATCCGTCAGAAAGAGAGAGGGAGAGAGAGAGAGAAAGAGAAAGAAAGAGAGAGAGAGAGAGAGAGAGAGAGAAAGAAAGAAAGAAAGAAGGAAAGAAAGAAGGAAAGAAAGAAAGAAAGAAAGAAAGAAAGAAAGAAAGAAAGAAAGAAAGAAAGAAAGGAAAGAAAGAAAGAAAGAAAGAAAGAAAGAAAGAAAGAAAGAAAGAAAGAAAGGAAGGAAGAAAGGAAGGAGGGAGGGAGGGAAGAAAAAGAAAGGAAGGAAGGAAGGAAGGAAGGAAGGAAGGAGGGGCCTTTGGGAGGTGAGAAAGAAAGAAAGGAGGGAGGGAGGGAAGAAAAAGGAAGGAAGGAAGGAAGGAAGGAAGGAAGGAAGGAAGGAAGGAAAGAAGGAAGGAAGGAAGGAAGGAGGGGCCTTTGGGAGGTGATTAGGTCATGAAGGTGGAGCCATCATAAATGGGATAAATATGTTTATCAAAAGGACCCCAGATAGATTCCCTCTTCCCTTCCACTATGTGAGGGCACAGATAAAAGATGGCTATGAACCAGGAAGCAGACCCTCACCAGACACCAAATCTTCTTGTGCCTTGATCTTGGACTTCCCAGCCTCCAAAACCCTGGGAAATTTCTTTGTGTAAAAGCCACCCAGTCTGTGGTATTCTGTTATAGCAGCTTAAACAGACTAAGACAAATAACAACAGTGAGATGAGATAACTATAAAAGAAACAAATTAGAGATTTAAACCAACTTTATTGGTAAACTATGTTAAAATAAATTGTTTAGAAACTCCAATAAAAGACAAAGTTGTCCAACTAGACATGAAAACAAATGCAGCTGTCTGCTGTCTAGAAAAATGGGGATGGAAACAGACATACTATATTAACACTAATCATACAAAGCTGGAGTGGTTTTGTTAATATTTGACAAAGACTCCAGATTAAGGAATATTATCAGAGATTAAGAAGGATGGTTTATAATAAAGTGGCCAATTCATCAAGACATAAAATTCTTAAATGTATATTCCTCTAATAATAGATCTTCTTAGAAATCAGTAAAAAAAAAAGTTTTCACAAAAATTACTAACTAGTTGGATATTAAGCAATACATTTCTAAATAACCCATGCTGTAAAAAACAACATAACATGGTAATTAGAAAATATTTTGAAGTCAATGAAAATGAAATTATAACATATCGAGAACATCAGGGGGCAGCTAAAGCAATACTTAACAGCAAACTTATACATTAAAATAAGTATATTAGAAAATTTTAAGAGGTGTAAAATCAATTACCTAAGCTTACAATTATGAAGCTAAAAAATGAAGAGCAACTAAAACCCAAAGTAATTAGAAGGAAAGAAATAATGGTAGTAGAAAATCAATAAAATGGAAAATGTAAAAGCAATAGATGAAGTAAATGAAATCAAAAGGTGATTTCTTGAAGAGATCAATAAAGTAGATAAGTCATAGCTGGACTCACTTAGGAATAAAAGGAGACCCAACTTTCTATTATTATAATTAAAAGAGAGCACTTTAAATAAATGGACAAAATTCCTGTTTACACATATTTCCAAAACAAATAGGAAAACTAAATCATCTATTTAAAAAATCAAATTTGTATTAAAAATCTCCCCACAAAGAAAACAGCATTGGTGAATTACACCAGATATTTAAAGAAGAAATAATGGCAATCCTATATAAACTCTTTCAAGAAAAGAGCAGAGTGGGGGAAATTTCCCAACTCATTTTACAAGGTTGGTTTTGTCTTCATTACCAAATCTACCCAGAAACTACAAGAAAGAAAAACTATAGATGAACATCACAGTATCTCCCTTGCATACAGACAGAAAAATTCTCAAACTGAATCCAGCAATATAAAGGAATGTGTGGTTGATTTAATATCTGTATTCAATTGGTGTAATTCATTATATTAATAGAAGAAAAGAGAAAAATAATAAGACTATCTTAATACATACAGAAAATAAATTGATGGAATTCCAAATCCATTCATGAAAAAAAAAAACCTCTCAGAAGGCTTGTAATGAAAGGAAACTTCCTCGACCTGATACACAACATCTCTTAAAAACCTACAGCTTATATTATACTTAATAGCAAAATACTATTTTCCCTCTAAAATCGAAAACCAGGTGAGAATGTCTACTCTTAACACTTCTACATGACATTTTCCTGGAGGTCCTAGCCAGTGTAATAAGGCAAGAAAAGGCATATAGTTTGAAAAGGAAGATATACTCTATTTTCAGATGGCATTATTTTTATAAAATGCTATGAGAATAAATGAATGTAGCAAGGTCTCAAAAAAGGTTAATGTAGACAAATATATTTTACTTCTATTACTAACATTTGGCAAATGAAATATTTTTTAAAAAGGCTAATTATATCATCAAAACGTGAAATTCTTAAAGATAAATTTAGCAAGAAATAACAGGATCACTACACTGAACACTATAAAATGTTACTGAGTGAAATTAAAGAAGATCTAACTGAAGGGATCACACTCATGGATAAGAAGACTCAATATGTTAAGATGTCAGTTCCTTTTAAATTAATCTATAGATCAACTCAATTCTAATCATAATCCCTATAAACAATTCTGTAAAAAATGACAAGCTGGTTCTGAAATTTATATAGAAATGCAAAAGAACTGGAGTGGCCAAAACATTCCCGAAAAAGAAAGACATTCCCTATCTGATTTCAAGACTTACTATAAAGTTACAGTAATCCAGACAATGTGATGTTGGTAAAATAGACATAAACAACAAGGGATCAGAAGAGAGTCGAGAAATAGATCCATATATGCATGGCCAATTGATTTTCCATAAAAAGACCAAATTAATCCAATGGGGAAAGAATAGTCTTTTCAACAAATGGTCCTAATGCAGTTGGCTGTCTACACTGTGGGAGAAGGTAGAGGGAATGCACCTCAGTTCTTAACACCCTAAACAAACAAACAAACAAAACTCAATATACATCATAGACCTAATAGTAAAAGCTAAAATCATAAAACATTTATAAGGCAACAGGAGGAAATCTTTGTGACATCAGGGTAAGCAAGTAGATAGGACACAAAAAGCACACACAACAAAAGAAAAAATTGATATATTGGAGTTTATTAAAATTAAAATGATCTACTCTTTGAAAGACATTGTTAAGAGAATACAAAGCCCAAGCCACAGACCAGAAGTATTATTTGCAATAAGTATATCTAACAAAGGACTTATGAATAAAGAATTCTTACAACTTAAAAATAAGACAAAAAAAGCAACCTTTCAAAAAGGCCAAAAGATTTGAACAGACAAGTCACAAAAGACTATAAAAAGATGGCAAATAAGCACATAGACATAATGTTCAACATTATTAATTATTAGAGAAATGCAAAAAAATTATATTGACATGCTACAGCACACCAGCTAAAATGAAAAAGACGAAATATTAAGTGTCGGCGAGATTGTGAAGCATCATGTTAATGGGAATGTAAATTGGTACAAACACTTCAGGAGTTAGTTTGGAGGTTTCTTCTGAAGTTAATCATATCCTTCCCATATAACCCAGTAATTCAACTATGACACGTTTAGTCAGGTGAAATAAAGTGTGTCCAGCAAATATTTGTACACAATCATTTATAGCAGCCTTATTCATAATGGACAAAATTGGAAATTACCTAGATGTTACTTCAACAGGTGAGTGGATACACAAATTATGATACACCCATATCATTAAATACCACCCAGATATATGGAATGAATTACTGATATGTCCAATAATCTGGTAAGATTTCAGAAACATTGTGTTGGGCAAAAAAGCCAGATACAAAACAATGTATACTATACAAGTATTTATATAAAATTCTAGAAAAGCAAAACCAATCTCCTTTGACCAGAAATAGCTCAGTTATTGACTAGAGTTGGGCATGAAGGAACTTTTTGATGTTATGGAAATGTTTACTCTCTTGTCTGTGGTAGTGGTTACGTGGATTTACACATTGTCAAGACTCATTGGCTTACACATAAAATGGGTACACTTTATATTTCGTATATTATACATGAATGAGTGATTAAAGTACTGGATTTCTTGGCTTCCAAGAATTATAGCATACAAAATTATATATTCCTAGCTATTTTCAAAGGACAGACTAGTTCTACTTTAAGCAAACAGCATTTGATGACACTTTTTATCACAGACAAGATTCTTCTGGTACAATTATTAAAAGTTGGCTTAGGCAACTTTTATAGCTAGACTCACCTGGGGGAGAAGAAGACCCAACTCTCCATTATTATAATTAAAAGAGTGCACTTAGAAGAAATGGACAAAATTCCTGATGACACAAATTTCCAAAACACAAAAAGAAATAGAAAAACTAAATCATCTATCCATTTTAATCATCAAATTTATTTGCTTGTAGCTTACCTTCAGGTTTCATAGTACCTTTTAAAGCAAATGAGTACCCAGGCTGATATTTATCAAGTCTTGTAGCCACCCTTTGTCTTTCAATTAATGTTTTTATTTTGAAATAATTATATATTTACATGCAGTTTTAAGAAATAATGTAGAGATCCCATGTACTCTTTACCCAGTTCCCCTGAATAACACCTTGCATAATTATAGTATAGTTTCACCCAGAAGATTGACATTGATTCAATCCACTGATTGTGTTCAGACTTTGTTTTACTTATGCATTGTGTGTATTTTATACAGTTTTATCATATGTAGGCTTGTGTGTCCACCAGTACAGTCAAGATATCGTTCTATCACCACAAGGATCCCTGGTGGTGGTCTTTTATAAGCACACTCCACTCCCCACATCCTCCATGGCCCTGTCCTTAACTCCTCATGACCACTATTTAGATTGGTGCAAATGTTTTCGAGGTGTTTGCATTACTTTCAGTGGCAAAAGCTGTACTTACTTTTGCACCAACCTAATGTGCTTTTTTCATTTCTGGAATGTTGTCATCTCAAGAACGTTTAATAAATAGGATCGTGCACACTAATCTTTGGGGACTGGCTTTTTTCTCAGCATAATTCTCTGGAGATTCATGCTGTCTGTGTCAGTAGGTCATACCTTCTTATTGCTGAGTAATATTGTAGAGTATGAATATATCGGTTTTCTTAACAGTTCACCCTTTCAAAGACATATGGGTTGTTTCCAATTTTAACTCCTACAAATTTATTTTCAGCTGTCTTGATTTCATTATTCCATAACAAAACATAACAACCAATGTTTCCCACAGTATAATTTAAGCATTTTGAAGAATTCTCAAATATTAAGATATTAACTTTCTGTATACCGTCTAAAATACCTTAAGATCTTTTCCTGAGTCTGTTTAAGGAAGTTTCCTTGAAGAAGTTGTGTTCCAAGTACAGTGGAACTTCTTTTATGGAGCACCTTGGATTAGATTTTACCACAACTGAGAACATGACTTTTTGTGGACTTCTTGTAATTTTCAGGTAATGATAAATGCAGTCAGATAGAAGCCTGTGTGACTTCTAATTGGATCACAGGGAAAATATATATCCTGTAGCATTTAGGATAAAAGGTGCCTTGTTCAAGGGACAGAATGTCATTTTCTTCTGTGAGTGGAAAAGGGTGATTGATTCATTAGGCATCTAGGGTCAGTTAGATACTCCTGTTAAGAATATCTTACAATTTGTTGGGCAAAGGTTTTGGTTCTGACATATCCTTCATTCCCTTCAAAATTCATTTAGAATTTTTGATCTGATCTTTCAGCATTAGAGGTTCCAGGCAAGATAAAGAGAGTCAACTTTGAAATATAAACTTGTCATCAATTTTTTTCTTAATTTTTAGTTTGTGAAATCATGTTCTCAGAAGCTGTTGTGAAACTTGCATATATTGGTATACAGATTGATTTTGTGATTTTAAATATCAGTTCTGCTGCAGCTACAATTGCTGTCACTGTAAGCTTTTTCTGGTAGCAAAATCAGTATCAGAAAGAAGTTTGTTAAATTGCAGGGAATCTGCTATGGCTAAGGAAAGTGTTTAATGAATAGACCAGCCATTAATTGTCTCTTGCTGTTAGATCCAATTACCTGTGAAACTAAGCAAATTCTGCTCACAGCTTTCTGCTCTCTTCCTGTGTTTCCAAAATGTCCCTTCAGCAAACATAATAGAGAAAAAAGCGGGCAGCTCCCTTTCTAGATTCTTTATTTAAAACCTAAACTCTGATGTGCCCACTCAGATCTGGTTTTGTTGATGCCTAAGTTACTGAGGAAGTGCCTCTCCTCCAACTCCCTTCACTTACCTTTGCCATTAACAGATTATTTAAGTGGAATGGATTTTTGTTTTTAAAGAGCGCTGTCAGCAGTATGTACAACTTCTCCAAATGTTTTAAAAAATATTGTAGCATGTTTTAAATATAATAGATCAGTTTTTAAATACACTATTTCAGGCCCATGGGAATAAAGTCTCTGAAAAACAACAAGAACAACAAAGGCATTAACCTAAGAGACAGAGTATAATGCAGGCTGGAAAGATTTGTCATTTATCCTGTCTGTACTCCTTCATGATGTACCCAGATTCCCACTTCCCACACCACTTCTACCTCTTACGCCTGCTCCAGCCACCCCAGGATTATTACAAATGCCTCCTAACTGGTGTCCTAGCGTCAGCCCCAACCCCTGCCTCTCCCTGCGCAAAGCAGAGCAGCCACAGTGATCCTTTTCAAACGAGGCCAGATCACACCATTTTCTGTTCAACACTCTGCAGTGGCTTCTCACATCATTTAGAATAAAAACCATGCCCTGCAGAGTCCTACACATTCTGGCCACATCCAACACACAACTCTCTGGCCTGCCCTTGCTGTCTTCCTGGCTCCTTCCATTGTCACCACTGGTTGACCCTCACTGTTCTTGCCTGCCCAGCAGGCTTCTCCCTCCAGCAGGCTTCTCCCTCCAGCAGGCTTCTCTCTCCAGTAGGCTTCTCCCTCCAGCAGGCTTCTCTCTCCAGTAGGCTTCTCCCTCCAGCAGGCTTCTCCCTCCAGCAGGCTTCTCTCTCCAGCAGGCTTCTCCCTCAGACTGTGGCACTTTCCAAGCAAGTGCCAAAGTCTTCAGGTATCTGCAGAGCGTTTTCTTTCTCTGCCCAGCGTATTGGCTTCCCTGGGAGCCCTGTCAAAACAGTAGAACTACCCAACCTGACGTCCTAGTACTACTTACCCTGCTTCTCTTTAGTGTATATAATTATCCATTTACATTTAACATGTAAATATAAACATTTCTGTATGTTTATCCATTTATTTTCTAGAATATAAGCTGCATGAGAGGAGAGATATTCTGTTTAGTATTGCTACACAGCAGACTAGAACAATGTGTGGAGCCTAGAAGTCACTTAGCAAATACTTGTTGAATAAATTAATTAATTAACCAATCTATGCCCCCTTTCCTTTATTCCATATTAATATAAAAGTTACAGAATAAGCTACAAAGAAATCAGGAAATACCAAAGCTATTTAATAAGCATAACATGAGTACAGTAAATCAATTGGTTTTGACAGGTTATTATTATTAATCTAGCAGTTTCTGGTAATGAATGTTAAACTCTATCATTATGATTGTGAAGTTGTCAGTTTCTCTTTGAAATTAATCAGTGTTGCTTCCCATAGCTCGAAGTATATTATCAGGTGTTTATAAGATTAGAACTATTTCTCTGATGGAATGAACATTTTATTATAATGACATTTATCCTTATCAAGGATAAGGATAGTAGTTATCAACTACTTTTGCCTTAAAATTTATAGTATTTTTACTACTTTTCTTTGTGTTAATATTTGCTTGTTACATCTCTTTTTCTTCACAAATATTTCAACTGTTTGTATTTGCATGTGTGGGTATGTCTCCTAAATAAGGTATTTAGTGTTTTTTCCCCACCACTCTAACCAACTGCCTTTTCATCAAGTCACAGCATGTTTACATTTACACACATGCAAACCAGTTTATGTTCATAATTTAATTTCTTGTCAAATCTTTTTTTTTTATGTATTCAGACATTTCTTCTTCCTCTACTGTATCTTTTCTTTGGATACTTTGAGCCCTTTTCTTTTCTTTTCTTTTTTTATTATTATTCTGTAGTGTCATACTGATGTACCTTGATAGAGGTGTAATTTTATTATCCTAGGAAGGGATCATTGTCCTTCCTAGATATGAAGATTCTTGTTTTCCATCAATTATGAAAAATTCTCAGCCATTATATTTTCAGATATTACTTACCAAATTATCTCTCTTCTGTCCTTTTGGAATTCCAGTGAAATGCACGCCGGCCATCACATTCTGCTTTCCCTGTCTCATAAGCTCTTGTTCACACATTTCATTTTTTAGTGCCATATTCTGAGGAATTTATTCAGATCATTCATCCAGTTCACTGCTTTTCTTCACATATATGCAATTTGCTGGTTACCATATCTGTTGAAGGATTCTTTTGTCTGACTATATGTATATATGTGTGTGTGTTTGTATGTATATATATTTTTTCAAGAAGTTACATTTTATATCTTTTTAAATCTCAATGTTTTTACAGTAGCTATTTTTTTAATTTTTTAGATATCTTCTTTAAATAATTATACTCATGCTTATTTTTGCTCCTAAGTGATAGTTTTACAGTCTAAAGTTTAATGTGCCTGTGGCTCTGCTGTTTATTGTTGTTATCCACTGCTGGCTACTGATCACAGTAGATTGTTTCCTCATGCATTTTGTATAATTGTCATGTAAGTCTATTTTCATCAAGGTTTTATCTATAGCAATCCTGTGCAGCCTCTGTTGAGAGCTTGTCCTTCTAGAGAGTGTGTTTTTTTTTTTTTTTTTTTTTTTTGCATTTGCTTCTTTTAGATGCCACAGGGCTATCACCAACCAATAGGCTGGTCCCTAGAATAAGGGAACATTTACAGCGGCTGCTTTATACCCTGTACTTCAAGTGGGAGCCCACAGAATGGCTGTACTTTACTTCTCCTTTCTGAAAATGAATACAAATAAATTTAGAAATTTCTGCCTTCATTGTATCCCAAGAGGCCCATGGAAGATACCTCTAGTGAGGCCTCTTTTCCAATGTCATTATCTTGGATGATTCCACACTGAGTTGCCCTTCCCAGAGGGCTTTGTTGTCCTATGACATAATTTATTTTAATGTTAATTTCCCTACTTGGAGGTTCCTAGATTATTCATTGAAATCTCAATCTGATATAATATTTTTGGCCTGTGGTTATAAATTCTCAGGATGGAGATATAGTTACATATCCATATCTATGTCTGTAGTTACATATTCATATCTATATCTCTGTATCTTTATAGATATGGATATGTAACTGTGTATATACATAGACACATCTACATATAGATATGTAACTATATATACACATAGTTCTGGATAGATAAATGGATAACAGTCTCAATCTAAGTTCACACAGAAACATACAAGTTTTCTTGTGTCCCACTTCCAGTGGGTAGGTATCTCTGCTTGTACCCCTTTTCATCAAGTACACTATGCTTATATTTCCAGTCTCCTACAACTCCTTGTATGAAGTGGCCCTTTGGCATCATTTCCTG
>NC_045443.1:36509408-36524946 GCF_002776525.5 Piliocolobus tephrosceles | reverse complement strand
CACCATCTTCACATACGTCCATCTTCTTATTGTCATTCAGATCGCATATCCCCGCATGACAAGATACATAATATGAGGAGCTGCATGCAAAATGAAAATACAGGGCCCCTTATTAAAAATGATTAATAATTTCAAGACAGTACAAGCAGAGCACTAAATCAAACAGGGACTTCTAAGTATGAGGCCATATGCAGTTGCAAAGATTACACACCCATGAAGCCAGTGGGGCCTTCCTGACCAGCCCATTAACTGCCCAACCCCACTTAGTGTTTCTCTGTTATATCACTTTTGTACTTTTTTTCATCACGACAATTATCACTATGTGAAATTCTTTGCTTACTTATTCATTGGCTATCTCCAGGTACTAGATTCTAAGTTCTGTGGGAATGAGGATGGCTTGTGTTGTTTGCTGCTGCAGCATCTAGAATGGTGCCGGGTTCATTAATTAGTTTGTGTAATGAGTGAATAACGTCTGCTTTCCTAATGAGTCTCCAAGTAGCCCAAGAACCTTCTTCAACATAATATGCTAGGTCTCCACTTCCAGTTGATCTGATTTTGCACAAACCAGTGAATTTTGGATTCTAAGCCAGCCTTTTTTTTTTAATAGATGAGGAAACTGAATCCCAGACCGCTTAAATAATTTGCTAAAATTCAGAAAACCAATTAAGTGGCAGAGCTAGGAAAAGAAAAATAAGTCTGCTGACTTCCAATTCTACCCTCTTTTTCCTAGGACTAGTACATTGGGTGAATTTTCCTGCTGTAATAATCTTTGTATTCAGCCACTTGACTTTTAAAATAATCTTAAATGGAATCCAAATTTGAGTCTTAATTCTGTGTGAAGAGAAATTAGACTAGGTCATGAGGTCAGCCCTCTCAAGCAGATTGTCATTTTCTCTGGGAAAACTCTGTTTTGTTTATGGCTGTTTGCTTTATGTTTTGTTTATGCCTTTGCTACCTATAGCAGCTTCAGTTCTTTCAATCCCCCTTGGAAACAGCGTTGCCAATTCTTAGTCAATATAAGTTGCATTCCTATTTATATTATTCTCAGAAGAGATTTTAGCCACAAATTATTTTTCTGTTTACTGTTTTCATTCAAAGCACATCGGCACCAATTACCTTTCTGCAAAACTTCCAAGGATTTAAAAATATATTACCCTTTTGGAAGCTCAATGGCAGTTTTAGAGTTGCCCTGATTTTTTAATGTGCCTAGAAGATTGGGATAGGTTCAGCTATCACAATAAACATTACATATATGTTTACTTGGCAAAAATCTGTTTCTTATTGAACTGCAAAAAAAGGTAGACATCAATCTTCATTTTGTAATTTGTACATATCACCTGCTCCACTGCAGATGGGGAACACTTCTTACTCTAAGGATTCTGACAGGTGACACATTATTCTGTTGTAAATTTGATTCTCTATGTACCAATCATCTGAAAGGTCTACCAAATTTCTTTCTGAGGCATGTGAACTCATGATCCAGCCAGCTGTCCTCAGTTGCCAGGCTTTAGTTGAATGTGTTATTCTGCTTTGTCTCAAAACACGTTCTTGTATAATAGGCCTAACTTTAAAAAACATTCAGTTGTTCCATTTCATTGACATGCATTCTCTACCATTCGAATTGCTATTAACTGTATATACTGTTTTATGGTCTTGATTTTTCCCATCTTTTTGACCAGGTTTTTAGCTAACCCCCAGATTTGGTTTTTGCTTTTGTTTTTGTTTTATTTTTTGGTTTTGTTGTTTTTTTGTGAGGAGAGAGGGTTATCTTCTTGTTTACTTTATTTGATTTACTCTACTCTGCCAGTTCTAGAGGAAATGAAGCTTATTTTTACTATAATTTTAGAGGTTATTCTGGGTGGGTTTCTGTAAAAGTGGGCCATGTAGGGGATCCTAATGGTCAAGATTAAAGAACAGAACAGGCTGGACTTGGTGGCTAATGCCTGTAATCCCAGCACTTTGGAAGGTGGAGGTAGGCGATCACTTGAGGCCAGGAGTTTGAGACCAGCCTGGCCAATATAGCGAATCCTCATTGCTACTAAAAGTACAAAAAAAAAAAAAAAAGAGGCCAAGCGTAATGGCACATAACTGTAGTCCAAACTACTCGAGAGGCCAAGGCAGGAGAATCACTTGAACCCAGGAGGTGGAAGTTGCAGTGAGCTGAGATTGGCGCCACTGCACTCTAGCAGCCTGGGTGACAGAGCGAGACTGTGTGTCTCAAAAAAAAACCAAAACCAAACACACAAAAAACACCAGAACAGTAATTCTTGAGGTGGCTGTATTATCTGAAGTGGGGATAGTGGGGAGAAGATGGTAGCATTGTTCGAAACAAGCAGCACTTTTATTTTATTACTCTAATTTATTTGGGGGACAATTTATAAATTAGAATTTTAATTTATAACTATAAAGCTGTTGTATTATTTCATAAAATTATATGTTTATATTATATATATAAAATACATAATAGTACATTAACATGTTTACATGTCATTATAATTAATATATAATTGTGTTTATAGAAAGTATTTTGAGCTTCATTTAGTACTAAAGGAATGTAAAAGATTTTTATGTTTCCAAAAGTGTCATGAGAAATGTCCCAGAAGATTAAAAAAAAGTGGAATGGATGTGATCTGTCTCACCAGCCTTTCAGCACTAGCCCAGGATGTTCCTGGGAGGTTGTGCATGCCCTGCCAGGAAGCCAAACACAGGAGCTGGAGTGTCTGCTCAGGACAGAAGCACTTGCTTTACAGTTAGAAACAGTTGAAGGGCTCTTATGCATAATAAGTATGTTGTAAATTTTTGATGAATTAATAGTTACTTGGGGATCTAGATTTTAGTTTACTGTTTATTAAGGTATCTCCTTTTGCTTTCCGTTTCTTATTCAAGTTAATTGATCTTCATTTAATATTCCAAAGCCCCTATATTAGTAATCTATTGCTATGTCACAAGTGATCCTAAAACTTAACAACTTCAAACAATGAACATTTATGTCTCACTCAGTTTCTCTGAGTCACAAATCCAGGAGTAACTGAGCTGAGGCTCTGGGGTGGTAACTCTCATGAGATTGCAGTCCTCTGAAGGCTTAAGGGGAGCTGAAGGATCCCCTTCCAAGGTGGTTTCCTCGTGTGCCTGGCAGGTTAATGCTGGTTGTTGTCAGGCCTTAATTTCTCTCTTTATGTGAAGTTTTCCACTGGGCATCTTGGCTGTCCTCATCACATGGCAGCTAGCTTCCTCCAAAGTGAGTGATCCAAGAAAGAGACTGACAGACACCCTCATATATTTGATCTTAGCTTCTGAAGTCACACTCCATCATTCTATAATATCAAATTGGTTACACAAGTTAACCCTATTCTGTGGGAGCTACACAAGGGCATGAACACCAGGAAGTAAGATCACTGGGAGACATTCTGGAGGCTGACTCCCACAGCCTCTAATGAAGATCTTATTAGAAGTATTCTTTAATTAAAACAATAACTTTTATGTTTACATGGATGGAATATATAGGTTGAATTACGACTGGTTTTCAGTATGTATCCGTGTGTGTGTGTGTGTGTTTACTATAACTGGCTTATAACATGTATCCATTAGCTTTTCATTTTATTTGAAAGCATACTTGCATCTAGGAATATGATTAGATTACCTGCTTCATGTTTATCATTCTCACAGAATAGAAGTTACCAATGAGAGGACAACAAAAGGGACGAAGTTGTCCTCATAATCTATGTGAAATTGACTGAAATATTTAGCTACTTTACAAGAAATGGGTTATTAGATTAGCTCCTCATTTTGTGTCAAGTCACCACTTATGCATTTTCCCATATTGCTGTTATTTATGAAAACAGAAAACCATATTCTGCTAGAGAACCAACATATAAATGAGAAAAATCTGTGCTGAAATAAGAAAATAGCATTATAATTATAGCTCAGGAAATGCAAGTCAGAAATGCAAAATAAGTTCAGTGTATGCTGAAAATGTTAGCATTTTTCAGTGTACTTAAAGATAATCACATTGCAAACATAATACAGTTTTTACCATTGTTTCCCAGCTGAAATGTTTAGGGATATTTGTGTGCTTACTTTAAATCAGGCTTGCATGCTTGCTTGAAATCATGTGTTGTTTTCATAACATCAGAATTTATACAGATAACAAAATGAATAGTTTTCATTAACCAGTACTTACTATTGAATAGTTTCCGTTATCAGGTGCCTACACAAGTTATCAAATAGTACTTTTTAGGTAATTATGTTTTAAGTTTTTTGAAATAACCAAAAAACACTCTCTTACACTGATATTGAGCATAAAACAAGTTGTTTTTCTAATAGAATATTTGGCAATATGGTTTAAAAGACTTAATGTCCACATTCTATAATAAGCAGCTTCACTTCTAGAAATGTATTATAAGGAAATAATTAGAAAGGAAGTCAAAGGTGCATAAATGTCCATGACAGCATTATCATTATTAAAAATAGTACAAAACCATCTAGCAGGAGAATGGTAAGATAAATGATGCTACATCTTATTGTTAGTTGGCATATAGACTGAACTGCTGAAACCAAAATACCCATCTAAACAAAGTTTATTTCAATCATGTTATATTCTGGAGGTTTACTGGCTGGCTGTACAGCACAAGATTATTTAAAGCCTGGGTTTCCTCTCCTTTTTCAGTAGTCACTAGGGTATTATACTTTCTAACTTCTGCCTGCTCACCATCACCAAGACCTTGTGCCAGCTCATGGGAATGGAAAAAAAGGAAAAAGTGGGCAGGCAGCTTGCTTTTAAGGAAATGGTCTAGAAGTCTTATACCTCATTTCTTTTTTTGTTTGTTTGGGTTTTGTGTTGTTGTTGTTTGAAATGGGTCCCACTGTGTTGCCCAGGGTGGTCTCAAACTCCTGAGCTCAAGAGATCCTCCTGTTTCAGCCTACCAAGTAGCTGAGATTACAGGCATGCACTACTGCACCCAGAATTGTACCATATTTCTGCCCACATTCCAATGGCAAAAATTTGGTCATGTGGTCACACTCAGATCAATTAAGATGTTAAGGGCTACCCCCTGCATCATGAGAGTGAATGAAATATGAAAATTGCCTTGCATAACCTTGAAAACATGTTAGGTCTAGTACCAGTTACAAAAGGTGATATACTGTATGATTTCATTAATATGAAATGTCCATAATAAGCAAATCCATACAGACAGAGAGTAGATTAGTAGTTGCCAGAGGCCAGGGGGAGAAGAGGTTTGGGAGTGACTGCTAATGGCTTTGGGCTTTTTTGGGGGGCTGATGAAAATGTTCTAAAATTAGATAGAGATGATGGCTACACAACTCTGTGAAAATACTAAAAATCACTGAGTTATATACTTTAAAAGAATGAATTAATGACACGTGAATGATCCCAATACAACTATTATAAAAAAAAAAAAATGTCCCAATGCATAAAAGGACAACAAGGAAGCTTTCCTCCCTCAACCATGGCTTGGATAGAGCAGGAAACACTCTACCCCAATAATTTAAAATCAGAAGTCAGCCCTTATGTGGCCTGACTTTATGCTTCCTGTGCCCATAAAACCTCTAGTAAAGATTTACTCGAAAGTAGCTCTGCCTCTGTAGCACCTCCGGGTGTCTAGCAACAACCAATATAAATCCTCCCTGGAAATAACAACGTCAATCCAAGCCTCAAATCATTCCATAGACAAAAGTCCAAAGAAAATGAGTAACTCATACCATAAAATATACAAATATATAATCACCATGTTTAAGATGTTTAAAAAATAAAAGAGAATTTTGGAAATATGAGCAGACAATAAACAGATTTATAACTGTAATTATAAAAATTCTAGAAAAGAAATATATGATAAATTAAGTTTAAAATTGTATAGATTTATCAGCAGATTTGACTCAGTAGAATTAGTGAACTGAAAGACAGATATGAAAATGTTTCCTGAATGAAACTCAAAGAAACATTAAAAAAAAAAAAAGATATGATGCACACACAGAGAGAGAGAGAGGTGGGGGGAGATCAAGATATAAGAGAGATTAGGATAATAAGTTTAACGTACTCCAAGTGATAGTTCTAGAAAGATAGAATGGGGAAGAGGCAATATTTGAATGTATGATAACTGAGAATATTCCAGAGTTTTTGAACCCATGGCTTTAAGAAGCACAAAGCATCCCAGCAGTAAGACAATATCCACACCAAACAGATTATAATGAGACTGCTGAACAGCAAAGAGAATAAGAAAATCTTAAAAACAGCTAAAGAGAGTGGAAAAAGAAATCATCTTCAAGGCAAGAGCAATTAGACTGACAGCTCATTTCTTCAGAATAGAATTTAATTTTATCCTTCATGCGCTGAGAGAAAATACACAGTTAAAAACTTTAGACAAATTAAATTTAACAGAGTTTAATTGAGCAAAGAATGATTCGCAAATTGAGCAAAGAATGATTCGTAAAGCAGGCAGCCCCCAGAACTAGAATAGATTCAGAGCCACTCCGGGGCTGCCACATGGCAGTTGGATAACATTTGTGGACAGAAAAAGGAAAGTGATGTACAGAAAATGAAAGTGAAGTACAGAAACAGCTGGATTGGTTACAGCTCTGCCTTTGCCTTATTTGAACCTGCCTTTGCCTTCTTTGAACAGTTGTCTGTGGTTGATTAAAGTTTGGCTACTGTGATTGGCTGAGACTTGGCTACTTGTTACAAGAGTAGGTTACAGTCTATTTTATACATCAAGTTGAGTTATAGTTAATTATGTATGGGGAAACTTTAGGTAGAATTTAAAATATGTAAAGCAGCAGCTCTAGGCCAAATTTAATTTAACAACACCGATTTACAATTCTATGCCCAGTGAAAATATCTTTCAAGTAACAAAAGTAAAGAGTATCTGTTTGTCAAAAATTCTGTGAATCTCAAAATGCAGCAGAAAATGTGTATTATTCAAACATCAAGAATAAGGGGGTTTTCTAGGGGAAGAACACAAAAGCAACAAAGGGAGAGCTGCAAGTTTGGTGGTCACTGTTCAGGCAAGTCTTGCAATTTTGCAGAAGGGAGGTTGTTTTGTTTTGTTTTTCTTTTTCTTTTTTTGCAATTTGGCCCATTCCAGGCCATACATCATGTTCTAGGAATTACTAGCTCAAAAGAGTAATTTAGCAGGAGTGCATTACTTTCTCAGTATCAGAGAACAAGAGGGTAGGTATTAGGTTCAGAGCAGAAAATTTTACAGTTCACCACATCCCTCTTCTTGGCCGAGGTGGAGAAAAATCCAACACTGACCAACCATAATGAGCTCACTGAGATAAAAGTTATTAGAATGGGAGGGTGAATTTAAAGTTTCCATTTGCTTCTGTTCAAGATCATGTTCTGGGATCATTTATTTTGAAATTATGTCACTGCTTAGCTTAATGACCCTAGAAATTATGCATTTAATGGGAGGGATTCCTATGAAGAGGAAAAGCAGGTGCATGAATAATCTGGAGAATTGTTCAGAGCCAAGACTTGACTTCTGTTTGAAATGCCTAAAATCAGAGGTCCCAGCCCCATCCACCTAACACAAAATATATCCTAGTAAGGGCCAGGTTGTCCATGCAGAAGAGATTCTGGTTGGCTTCACATTAGAAAGGTTCTCAGGGATGCACATGCAGAAGTCATTTCCAAGTACTATACAAGTACCCCTACTCAGGAGGCTAAGATGGGAACAATGTTGTTGCGGTTATTTACATCCTTTGCAATTCCATATGAATTTTAGAGTCAGCTTATATTGCTAAGATTTTGATTGCACTTACATTGACTCTATAGATCAATTTGGGATGAATTGATGTCTTTACCAATAAACCGATAAACAAGGTGCATCTCTGCATTTATTTAGTCTTCAATATTTTTCAGCAATGGTTTGTAGTTTTTAATGTACAATCTTGCATGTCTTTTGTCAGATTTATTCCTAAACATTTCCTTTTCTAGTGCTATTATAAATGGAATTTTCTTTAATTCAATTTCCAATGATTTTAGTATGTATAACTAGTATGCAGGTTTTTATGTGCCAATCTTATAAAATGCAACCTTGCTAAATTCACTGATTCTTTTTGTTGGTTCCATTAGATTTTCTACATATATGATTGTAGTGTTTGCAAACTATAAGACGTTTAATAGACAATATAATTGTATATCTTTATGACCCAGAGACTGTGAAAGATTTTGTTAACCAGTCATAGAAAACACAGGGCATAAAGGAAAATGTACATATATGCGTACTTAAAGTTCACAATTTTGGTTCACAAAAAGATACCATAAAGAAAGTAGAAAGAGAAGCCCCATGTTGATAGAAATTTGCAATACAGTTGACCCTAGAACAACACCAGTTTGAACTGTGTGGTCCACTTTTATGTGTGTTTTTTTTTTTTTTTTTTTTTTCATTAAATACAGCAAGCCCTCCATATCAGTGGGTTCTGCATCTACAACCAAACAGGAATCAAAAATACAGTATTTGCAGGATGCAAAACCCACATATACTGACTTTTGGTATCTGTAGGGCCAACTGCAGGACCTGAGTATGTGTGGGTTTGGGTATCCATGGGGATCCTGGAACCAGTTCTCCAATGGATACTGAAGGTGCCTGTATATACACCTGCCAGAGGCTTAGTATTTAGAATTGTGCTGCCCAAAATGGTAGTCACAAGTCACATGTTTTGAGGACTTGCAGTGTCTCTTATCCTGAATACATGCCAGATTTCAAAGACATAGTATGAAAACAAAAGAATGTACAGAATCTTAATAATTTCTATATTGAATACATATTGAAATTAAAATATTTAGGATATATTGGGTTAAAAAATATATTACTAAAATTAACTTCACCTGTTTCCTTTTGCTTTTTGAATGTGGCTACTAGAAAATTTAAAATTTTATTTGTGGCTCATGTTGTATATTAAAGATGATCCTGATTTATCTGGATGTTCGTATGAACCAATCAGAAAGAGACAAACAGTCCAATTGGAAAATGGGAAAGAATAGACACTCTATAAAAGCAGATACCCAAATGGCCAATAAATATATGAAATGGGGGCTCAAGCTCTTAATCAATAAAATGCAATTTAGAACTATATTGGTGTACCATTTTTATCAAATAGATTAATGGATACTTAAAAAAAGAAATGTTGGCTAGGTTGTAGTACAGTGTTCTCTGTATTCCACTGCTAGTGAGAATCTAAATGGTTTCAACTTCTTAGGACACAGTTTGTATTATCTATAAAAGTGACCGTGTGCACATACCCTGTAATCCAGCAGTTCTATTTATTCTGTTTCCCCGTATTTGTTAGAGAAGCCGTTGCACAGTTGTACCTAGAGATGTGTTAAAAATATGTGCACAGCAGCATTATTTGTAATTTTTAACAACTGGAAACAAGTAGGGGGATATATACATCAGGGTTAAATGGAAATGTTATTTTCATAAAGTATATATCATGGTGTACTCAAGATAAACTGTAGCTAAAGGCATCAACCTGAATGAATTTCAGAAGCATAATATTAAGAAATTAAACAAGTAATAAAATAAATCACACAATAATCCATTAAGTTCAAAAACAGGCACAACCAAGTGATATGTATTTTTAGGAGTACAAGCATAGAAAATATCCTATACAGAAAAACAAGGATATAAATAACACAGAACTCACGATGGTAATTATCTCTGGGGCCAAGGGAGGGATCCTATCAGAAAGTGGTTCACAGAGAGCTTCTAAAGTCTGATAATGATATAGTTCCTAAGCTGATTGGTGAGTAAATCAGTGATTATCTTATTATCATTCTTTAAAGTGTACATAGATAACTTCTTTGTATGTATAACAGGCTTTAATAAGTTAAAACAAACTATAAAACAACTATGGCATCAATCCGATTTTGTTTGCACACAGACACACACACAAAGTAGGTTTTTAAATACATATTAGAAAAGAACTGTAAGGAGGCATACTAAAATATTAATTTATGGTGATAAGATGGCTACACGTAGATGAGTAGTTGAAGTTTGAGCCTGGAAATTTAGGTTGCAGGGCAGCTTCGATTGTTGAGCTACTTTCTAATACAAATCAGCATTCTGTTAATTGTGCTTATCAAAATATCAGCATCATTATATTACTACAGACCTGAACATGCAAGCTTGGATATTTTAGGAAAATTTTAGATGATTCTTAAATTTTTCACACCTGCAGAAAGCCATGATTGGTCCATTTGATGTACTGTGGTCCTCTGTTATCCATGGTTTCTTATTCCACTGTTTCAGTTTCCTGCAGTCAAACACAGTCCAAAAATACTAAATGAGCAATTTCAGAAATAAACAATTCATAAGTTTTCAATTGTGTACCATTGAGTAGTGTGATGAAATCATGTGCTCAGTCCCACCTGGGATATGACTTGTCCCTTTGTCCAGTATATCCATGCTGTCTCAGCTACCTGCAACTTAATCATTTAGTAGTCTTCTCTGTTATCAGATCTCCTGTTGCAGTATTGCACTGTATTCAAGTAACCCTTATTTGTTACTTAATAATGGCCCCAAAGCACAAGAGTAGTGATGCTGGCATACTGTTATAATTGCTTTTATTTTATTATTAGTCATTGTTAATCTCTTACTGTGCCTAACTTATAAACATATTCATAGGTTTATATGTATAGGAAAATGACACAGCATCTATAGGGTTTGATATTAGGTATGAGGATATTGAAATGTATCCCTCACATATAAAGGTGAACTACTGTACATAAGTCTCCTAGAGGTAGAATAATTTTTGTTTATATACCCCAACAAGTATGAGTAATAGAATATTATTTGTATTATTATGTAATTGTCCTTGGAATTCATAAATTACTACATTGTCATTCTTTGGCCAAATTTCTATGATAGAATTGGCAGTACCATATATTACATTAGTACCAAGTACATTTTGTAGGTGACAATATTGCTCTTTTCATCAATACTACTCTTTACATGATGGATTCATGGCTAGCAAATAAAAGTGAATTATCAGTAAACTTGGTGCATTTGGCCTTTTCGATTTTTAGATAATGAGGAAATCAAAGGTAGGTCTCCCAGCTGTTTCTGTTCACCTAACATCATGTCATTTATTTATTAACAGACACTTTCTCTTGTCTCTTACCCTTGCTTTTTATTCATTTGCATGCTAAAATTTATCCTAATGTTACAAAATATAATACTTACATTACTGAATATAAATGAGTAAGTTTATTCGTGATTGCATGAAGAGAAAACTTGTTTCAATACGGACTAAAGAGGAAGTCAAGAAAGTATATCAAAATGTGATTAAAAGATTAACAAAAATACTATGCCTGGGATAAATAAATAAAGTGAACTGAAAGAAAAAAATAATCTCCCAGAAATCCAGATGAAGGATTTCTCTCTCCTTTAGAGAACACATCATATCCCCAGGGAATATTGTAATGTGTAAAACTTTATTGAAGAAAAAGTATTCCTTTCTGTCCTCGGGGCTGGCAGAATGCATGCATTTTTAATAATAACAACAGGCCGGGTGCAGTGGCTCATGCCTGTAATCCCAGCAGTTTGGGAGGCCGAGGCAGGCGGATCACCTGAGGTCAGGAGTTCGAGATCAGCCTGGGCAATACTGTGAAACCCCGTCTCTACTAAAAATACAAAATTAGCCAAGTGTGGTGACACTTGCCTATAATCCCAGCTACTGGGGAGGCTGAGGCAGGAGAATCTCTTGAACCTGGGAGGCAGAGGATGAGGTGAGCTGAGATCGCGCCATTGCACTCCAACCTTTGCAACAAGAATAAATCTCCATCTCACCAAAAAAAAAAAAAAAAAAAAAAAATTTTAAAAAGTAGCAATAGTAATTATTGTTATTTTAATACTAAGTTCATTTCATGCTAAGCATTTTAAAATGAAAATGCCATGTCTCAGGTAGGTTAAGTAACTTGATGGAGGCCACTGGTGGAAGGTAGTAAGTGGTGAAGCCAGAATTCAAACCTGGGCCTATTACACTGCAAGGCTTGTGTGTTAACCTTTGTATAAAACTAGGCATATACCCAAATCCCTCTAATTTTCTCTGCAGCTTTTAACCAGATTGAGTCACTCCTGATATATAGATCAGAGGTTTACCTTAACATCTAGGTAGACTACATTGTTTTACTACATTACAGAACTTCAATGTTATTTATTTTTTAAAAAAAGAAAAAACACAGAAAATATGCCTATGTCTCTGATTAGATTTGTGTAAAAAATCCTCTGGCTATTATGATCACCATGCCAAGAACAAAGGCAAGTGGACAAAGAACTAGCTCAAAATAGGTCATTTAGTAAAATCTCAATTCCATCAGTTCTGTCTCACAGAGGAAACAGTCATTGCACCTGTTACAGGAGAGAACGGATTTAAATATAGACAAATTAACCCCTCGAGTAAAGATAGTACAAAGAATGATTCACCCACCAAAGCTGAGCCCAGATTTAATACTCTCTGTCTGAAGTCTCCCCAATTCCTAAAAGTTTATGACTGATTTTCTGCGCTGTGGTCAGGGCAGCCGGATGGATTGACCATCCTGAGCCCCACGGCTGAATATCGGGCTCTTCCTGTGCTTTATATGGAAGGGCCTGCTTAGAATACACTCCAGATGCCTTGAAACTCCCTTTCCTTGTAAGTTAGAACACATGATCAGCCCCAGAGAGCTTTCTGGGTGTATTAGTCCGTTTTCATGCTGCTGATAAAGACATACTCAAAACTGGTAAGAAAAAGAGGTTTAATTGGACTCACAGTTCCACGTGGCTGGGGAGGCCTCAGAATCATGGAGGTGAAAGACACTTCTTACATGGCAGCAGCAAGAGAAAAATGAGGAGGAAGCAAAGGTGGAAACCCCTGATAAACCCGTCAGACCTCGTGAGACTTATTCACTATCACCAGGATAGCATGGGAAAGACTGGCCCCCATGATTCAATTACCTCCCCCTAGGTACCTCCCACAATACTTAGGAATTCTGGGAGATACACCTCAAGTTGAGATTTGGGTGGGGACACAGCCAAATCATATCATTCCACCCCAGCCCCTCCAAATCTCATGTCCTCACATTTCAAAACCAATCATGCTTCCCAATAGTCCTGCAAAGTTTTAACTCATTTCAGCATTAACTCAAAAGTCCACAGTCGAAAGTCTCATCTGAGACAAGGCAAGGCCCTTCCGCCTGTGAGCCCGTAAAATCTAAAGCAAGCTAGTTACTTCCTAAATACAATGAGGATACAGGTATTGAGTAAATTCAGCCATTCCAAATGGGAGAAATTGACCAAAACAAAGTGATTATAGGCACCATGCAAGTCCAAAATCCAGCAGGGCAGTCTAATTTTAAAGCTCCAAAATGATCTCCTTTGATTCCAGGTCTCACATCCAGGTCATGCTGATGCAAGAGGTGGGTTCCCATAGTCTTGGGCAGCTCTGCCCCTGTGGCTTTGCAGGGCACAGCCTCCCTCCTGGCTGCTTTCACAGGCTGGCATTGAGTGTCTGTGGCTTTTCCAGGCTCATAGTGCAAGCCGTCGGTGGATCTACCATTCTGGAGTCTGGAGGATGGTGGCCCTCTTCTCACAGCTCCACGAGGCAGTGCCCCAGTAGGGACTCTGTGTGGGAGCTCGGACCCCACATTTCCCTTCAGCAGTGCCCTAGCAGAGGTTCTCCATGAGGGCCTTACCCCAGTAGCAAACTTTTGCCTGGGCATCCAGGCATTTCCATACATCTGAAATCTAGGCGGAAATTCTCAAACCTCAGTTCTTGACTTCTGTGCACCTGCAGGCTCAACACCACATGGAAGCTGCCAAGGCTTGGAGCTTCCACCCTCTGAAGCCACAACCAGAGCTGTATGTTGGCCCCTTTCAGCTGTGGCTGGAGCAGCTAGGACACAGGGCACCAAGTCTCTAGGCTGCACACAGCATGGGGACCCCAGTCCTGGCCCATGAAACCACTTATTCCTCCTGGGCCTTCGGTCCTGTGATGGGAGGGGCTTCTATGAATGTCTCTGAAATGGCCTGGAGACATTTTCCCCATGGTCTTGGGGATTCGCATTAGGCCCCTTGCTACTTATGCAAACTTCTGCAGCCGGCTTGAATTTCTCTCCAGAAAATGGGTTTTTCTTTTCTACTACATCATCAGGATGCAAATTTTCTAAGGGTTATGTCCTGTTTCCCTTTTAAAACAGAATGATTTTAACAGCACCCAAGTCACTTTTTGAATGCTTTGCTGCTTAGAAATTTCTTCCACTAGATACCCTAAATCATCTCTCTCAAGTTGAAAGTTCCACAAATCTCTAGGGCAGCAGCAAAATGCTGCCAGTCTCTTGCTGAAACATAGTAAGAGTCTGTAAAAATGTTCTCCCATTCTGTAGGTTGCCTGTTCACTCTGATAGTAGTTTCTTTTGCTGTGCAGAAGCTCTTCAGTTTAATTAGATTCCATTTGTCAACTTTGGCTTTTGTTGCCATTGCTTTTGGTGTTTTAGTCATGAAGTCCTTGCCCATGCTTATGTCCTGAAAGGTATTGCCTAGGTTTTCTTCTAGGGTTTTTATGGTTTTAGGAATAACATTTAAGTCTTTAATCCATCTTGAATTAATCTTTGTATAAGGTGTAAGGAAGGGATCCAGTTTCAGCTTTCTACATATGGCTAGCCAGTTTTTCCAGCACCATTTATTAAATAGGGAATCCTTTCCCCATTTCTTGCTTTCATCAGGTTTGTCAAAGATCAGATGGTTGTAGATGTGTGGTATTATTTCTGAGGGCGCTGTTCTGTTCCATTGGTCTCTATCTCTGTTTTGGTACCAGTACCATGCTGTTTTGGTTACTGTAGGCTTGTAGTGTAGTTTGAAGTCAGGTAGCATGATGCCTCCAGCTTTGTTCTTTTGGCTTAGGATTGTCTTGGCAATGCGGGATCTTTTTGATTCCATATGAACCTTAAAGTAGTTTTTAACAGTTCTGTGAAGAAAGTCATTGGTAGCTTGATGGGGAATGGCATTGAATCTATAAATTATCATTATGGCCATTTTCACAATATTGATTCTTCCGATTCATGAGCATGGAATGTTCTTCCGTTTGTTTATGTCCTCTTTCATTTCATTGAGCAGTGGTTTGTAGTTCTTGAAGAGGTCCGTCACATCCCTTGTAAGTTGGATTCCTAGGTATTTTATTTTATTTATTTATTTTTTTTCTTTATTTTTTTTTTTTTATTATACTTTAAGTTCTAGGGTACATGTGCATAACGTGCAGGTTACATATGTATACATGTGCCATGTTGGTGTGCTGCACCCATCAACTCGTCAGCACCCATCAATTCATCATTTATATCAGGTATAACTCCCCAATGCAATCCCTCCCCCCTCCCCCCTCCCCATGATAGGCCCCAGTGTGTGATGTTCCCCTTCCCGAGTCCAAGTGAGCTCATTGTTCAGTTCCCACCTATGAGTGAGAACATGAGGTGTTTGGTTTTCTGTTCTTGTGATAGTTTGCTAAGAATGATGGTTTCCAGCTGCATCCATGTCCCTACAAAGGA
>NC_045443.1:36456801-36504408 GCF_002776525.5 Piliocolobus tephrosceles | reverse complement strand
GTCAGGACCCTCAGCTATAGGTCTGTTGGAGATTGCTTGAGGTCCACTCCAGACCCTGTTTGCCTGGGTATCAGCAGCAGAGGTTTCAGAAGATAGAATATTGCTGAACAGCGAGTGCACCTGTCTGATTCTTGCTTTGGAAGCTTCCTCTCAGGGGTGTACTCCACCCTGTGAGGTGTGGGGTGTCAGACTGCCCCTAGTGGGGGATGTCTCCCAGTTAGGCTACTCAGGGGTCAGTGACCCACTTGAGCAGGCAGACTGCCCCTTCTCAGATCTCAACCTCCGTGTTGGGAGATCCACTGCTCTCTTCAAAGCTGTCAGACAGAGTCGTTCGCGTTTCACAGGCTTCTGCTCCTTTAGCTGAGCCTTGTCCCCAGAGGCGCAGTCTACAGAGACAGGCAGGTTTCCTTGAGCTGCTGTGAGCTCCACCCAGTTCGAGCTTCCCAGCGGCTTTATTTACCTACTTAAGCCTCAGCGATGGCGGGCGCCCCTCCCCCAGCCTCTCTGCTGCCTTGCGGTTAGATTGCGGCAGACTGCTGTGTTAGCAAGGAGAGAGGCTCCGTGGGCATGGGACCCTCCCGGCCAGGTGTGGGATATAATCTCCGGTGTGCCGGTGTTACAGCGCAGTATTGGGGTGGGAGTTACCCAGTTTTCCAGGTGTTGTGTGTCTCAGTTCCCCTGGCTAGAAAAAGGGACTCCCTTCCCCCTGGCGCTTCCCAGGTGAGGCGATGCCTCGCCCTGCTTCAGCTCTCGCTGGTCGGGCTGCAGCAGCTGACCAGCACCGATTGTCCGGCACTCCCGAGTGAGATGACCCCAGTACCTCAGTTGAAAATGCAGAAATCGCCGGTCTTCTGTGTCGCTCGCGCTGGGAGATGGAGACTGAAGCTGTTCCTATTTGGCCATCTTGCTCCGCCCCCGATTCCTAGGTATTTTATTCTCTTTGAATAAATTGTGAATGGGAGTTCACTCATGATTCATGATTTGGCTCTCTGTTTGTCTGTTACTGGTGTATAGGAATGTTTCTGATTTTTGCACATTGATTTTGTGTCCTGAGACTTTGCTGAAGTTGCTTATCAGATTAAGGGGGTTTTGGGCTGAGACAATGGAGTTTTCTAAATATGCAGTCATGTCATCTGCAAACAGGGAAATTTGACTTCCTAACCGTCTGACAAAGGGCTAATATCCAGAATCTACAAAGAACTCAAACAAATTTACAAGAAGAAATCAAACAACCCCATCAAAAAGTGGGCGAAGGATATGAGCACACACTTCTCAAAAGAAGACATTTATGCAGTCAACAGACACCTGAAAAAATGCTCATCATCACTAGCCATCAGAGAAATGCAAATCAAAACCACAATGAGATACCATCTCACACCATTTAGAATAGTGATCATTAAAAAGTCAGGAAACAACAGGTGCTGGAGAGGATGTGGAGAAATAGGAACACTTTTACACTGTTGGTGGGACTGCAAACTAGTTCAACCATTGTGGAAGACAGTGTGGTGATTCCTCAAGGATCTAGAACTAGAAATACCATTTGACCCAGCCATCCCATTACTGGGTATATACCCAAAGGATTATAAATCATGCTGCTATAAAGACACATGCACACATATATTTATTGCAGCACTATTCACAATAGCAAAGACTTGGAACCAACCTAAATGTCCATCAATGATAGACTGGATTAAGAAAATGTGGCACATATACACCAGGGAATACTATGCAGCCATAAAAATGGATGAGTTCATGTCCTTTGTAGGGACATGGATGAAGCTGGAAACCATCATTCTGAGCAAACTGTCTTAAGGACAGAAAACCAAATACCGCATGTTCTCACTCATAGGTGAGACTTGAACAGTGAGAACAGTTGGTCACGGTGGGGAACATCACACACTGTGGCCTGTCGTGGGGTGGGGGAAGGGGGAAGGGATAGCATTAGGAGATATACCTAATGTAAATGACGAGTTAGTGGGTACAGCACACCAACATGGCACATGTATACCTATGTAACAAACCTGCACATAGTGCACATGTACCCTAGAACTTAAAGTATAAAAAATAAGCAAATAAATAACAAGAATCACCTTTGCTCCATTTTTCAACAAGTTCCTCATCTCCATCTGAGACTACCTCAGCCTGGTCCTTATTGTTCATATCACTGTCCGCATTTTTGTCAAAGCCATTCAACATGTCTTTAGGAGGTTCCAAACTTTCCCACATTTTCCTTTCTTCTCTTGATCCTTCCAAACTGTTCCAACCTTTTTCTGTTACCCAGTTCCAAAGTCAAGTTCACATTTTCGGGTATCTTTTCAGTGACGCCCCACTCTACTTGTACCAATTAACTGTATGAGTCCATTTTCATGCTGCTGATAAAGACATACTCAAAACTGGGGGGAAAAAAAGAGGTTTAACTGGACTTAACAGTTCCACATGGCTGGGGAGGCCTCAGAATCATGGTGAGAGGCAAAGGGCACTTCTTACTTGGTGGTGGCAAGAGAAAAATGAGGAGGAAGCAAAAGGAGAAAACCCTGACAAACCCACCAGATTTCATGACACTTATTCACTGTTATAAGAATAGCATAGAAAAGACCAGTGGCCCCCATGATTCAATTAGCTCCCCCTGGGTACCTCCCACAACACGTAGGAATTCAGAGAGATACAATTCAAATTGAGATTTGGGTGGGGACACAGCCAGTGTTACTGGGGAGACTCAATGTTACTGGGGAAACTTCTACACAATTTAAACACAAAGGTTTCTCAACAGCAGACTGCCTCTTACTTTGTAATAAAAGCATAGCAAGACTTCCTTAAGTTAAAATATGCTTTCCCCTAAGATTTTTGTCTTTATGTCCTAAGATTTGGTCTTATTTCTAGGCATAGATCCATACTATGATTATCTTGACCCCACCAAGTACAAGCCCATCTAGAATCCAAGATAGAGCCTAGACATTGGGTAATTTCCAGTTCCTGTATTCACAAGACACCCATAAGTCAAGGATTATCCACTGCTTCATTGTTCAGAATACTATTCATTACCAGGTGTTAGAACTGATCTCCTAGACACCTCTGCAAATACAGGCAAATGTGCTAAATCCCCTCCTTCAGGGTATGTGAGGGTCCTGTACGAGCCCACCCACTAACTTTTGCCCTTTGCTACTAGATCCTTTCCACCCATTCTAAAGAGAAGCACAACAAATGTCTACTAATATCTGTTTTATGTTGTATGCTTGTGTATCTGTTTGTGTGTGTTGGAAAATAACTATGGTATTAAAGTATAACTTTCAAAACTTGCTCTGGACTATAATATAGAAATTCATACCAAGAATAAGGGATAAACTGAATTACTAATTCATTCCCTCCTTACATAAAACCGCTTTGAAAATAAGGAAATTTCAAAACCATGAGACAATATTTTGTTACATTTGTCAAATGGTGAAAATGATTCCTTCATTAAACAAATACGTATTGAGCCCCAACTGTGTGCATGTCACTGTACTAGCCCCTGGGGCATAGTGGTGACAATGGCAGGTGACCTGGAGGAGGTGCTGTGGAAGGCTGGAGAGGGGCAGGCCAGACTGTGCAGGGCTCCTCCAGTGGGAAGCCAGGCTCTCTTTAGGAGGCTGGGTGTGACAGTATGTGTGACATGATTTTCTTTGTTCCAGTGCCAGGAACAGATTAGAAGGGAGGATAGAGTGAATTTTAATAGACCTGTTAAGCTATTCACTCACCCAAATGGTAGAAAACTCATCTTTCATTTGGAAGGATTGAGATAGATCTTCTCAGTTTTACAGTTATGTTTCATTGCTGATAATCAGTAAGGTGCTTCAGAACTTCCTATACAAATCAGGAAGTGAGAAAAAAAGGCAAATGCAGTTAAAATGCTTAATCTGTGAAGCTATTATGTTTTCACTTTCGCAGTAACTTGAGACGAAATATTGTGAAACTGCCTTACAGTTTATAGTTTTATGATAATGACTTTCCATCTCATTATTTACAAAGTTCTCATACGTCAGTAACTAACGGCACAAGTTCTATTTTAAATAATTGCTGAGACACTCCACATGTATTTTCATCCTCTAAGCAGCTTCTAGGGGAAGTTTTTTTAAAAAAATTTCTTTTAGTTCCTTACTGACATGACTGTATCAGAAAAAGTCATTATGTAGCTCCATGTTTTCGTGTGTGTATTATTAAAAGACTGCTTAACACTGCCATCTTATTGCATTAGAATGACTGTTCTCCTGGTAATACATTTGTAGCGTTGACATCACTACTCTCAAATTAGTTACTTAGTTATTGAGATTGTTATGTGATATTTTAACTTCTAGCTCATCCAGTCATCCTTTCTGTTCTAATTATTGTTTTGAGGTTTTGGGGCAAAATGGATACTGAGTCAAAAGAGAATATAGAGGACACAGAGGCACAGACCTGCTAAGATGCTGCTCATTTTAATTCCTAATGCTCTTTGAGAAGCATTTTATTCTACTAATTTTTGGATGATATTTCAGTGGCTTACTTCACTCCTGTTATTAAAAAGAATGCTAACTTAGGGGAGATTTCAAGCAGTTTTCATTTCATCTCTTTTTCCATTCAAATTCCATAAAAAGTAAGGCACCTCAAGAGAGGTTTCCATATATATATCTGAACTGGTAGGATGATTATGTTGAAGGAGAAAGAGACAGAGAATACTGGATTTGAAACACTGCTGTCACTGTGTAATCTTGGGGAAGTCACTATATTTTATAAAAAGACTTATCTCATATGCAAAATGGGAATAATGATGCTATTGCTTTGAATTGTCATCAGATTTAAATGAATTAATATATATGAACAATGTTTTGTATACAGTAAGTCTCTATACAAACGTTAGTCAATTTCATCAAATGAGGAATTTACATCTACTCAAGGACATTCCTGTTGGGAGCACAACTTACATAAAGAAGCCACAGAACTCACACTTGATGGAAAGCAGCTGTAAAATTGATTGAAAAGAATCCAATAAGCAAAGTATGCCATTGTTTGCATCACGATAGCCCACAGCGATAAATCAGCTTGCATTCATTCTCAGGCACCTGCAGATAAACACGAGCCAGAGATACTGTGTAGGCACTCTCGCAGTGGAAAGAAAATAAAATCAGAATACTGGTATAGTTTGAAATTTTTAAAGCTTAGGATGGTACAGATAGATTTTTCAATGCTTATGGTAAAGAAATGTGTCTCTCCTTTTACTATCACGGACAGTCACGTTTTAAATTAAATAGACATAGATTTCTTAGAGGTCAAGAAATTTCGACAGCAAATATATGTCTTCTCTGAGGTTTACAATGTAGTGAAGAAATTGTTGTCAGATGACAAAAGATCAGCCTAATGGGAAGCAGAAACAAGTGTTTTAATTGACATTTACATTTATTGAGCTATTGACTATGTGTAAAATGTTGTGCCAAGTACTGGCCTATGACGCCTAGGGGAGGAAAAGGGAAGATAATAGGTATGGTGGTCTCTCTGAAGTTTACTATCTAGTGAGGGTCATAAAAGTCCCCAAATAACCCAGGGGAGTAGAAGAATTCAGGCAACAGAGTAAACCCTTAAGTGTGGAAAAACATCAGTTCTCTGAATTGGACCTTGGGGAGGATGCTGCAATAAGATGGCAGTGTTAAGCAGTCTTTCCCGTTTCAGAAGGACATTTGAGAATGCTGCATCCAACATATTCATTTTATGGATAACTCAAATGAGGTCCAGTGAGGTTGAATGGCTTGCCAAAGTCTCAGAGCAAAACTGTAAGCAAAACCAGTCTTCAGTAGCACCCAACCCAGGGGCCACCCAGCTGAGGGGTTAGTAGGCACTGAGATCCAACTTATGCCAGCCCTTAGGGGCCAGCACTAGGGATGACTCTTCCTGGGGGGAAGTGTCTCATATTCTAGTTGTCACAAAGGCATGTATTACCTACATCCTGGTTCTGACTCCCTAGTTAGTTCTTTTTCCTGCAATTAGTGGTTTTTCAAACATTTCCCTTCCTCATTATTAAACTCTTAACCTAAAAAGTAACCCCCAAACTGATATAAACAGAGTTTTCCTGAAAGCCCTGCCAACTTAAACTCCTCCTATACCCCTATAGATGTTGCTAAATGGTTTTGTGTTGCAGACTTGCTGTTTTTCAATCATTGGTATTTAACTTGATAGCCACTTGTTTTGGTTTCTCAAAGGATGTCCAACACCTGGGGCAATGTATATACTCATGTGTCAAATAAATGAGTGAAGAAATGAAGAAAAGACAGTGAGTTCAATAGAGTCTATTGTACTGGTTGCCACTGATTTAATAATTTAATGTAATAATACTATAATAATAACTATTTAATGATATGCCATTTTTAAACCAAAATAACACAAAATAAATAAAATTAATAATATAACTTATCACAGGGATAAAGTTATTTCTTTGGAACCAGGTTATGAGTGGCCCTCACATGAGTCTGTTCCAAAGAAATAACTTTGTCCCTGTGATATATGCCTTTGTGACAACTAGAATATGAGACACTTTCCCCCAGGAAGAGTCATCCCTGCAGCTGGCCCCCAAGGACTGGCATAAGTTGGATCTCAGTGGCTACTAGCCCCTCAGCTGGGCGGCCCATGGACAGGGTGCTACTGAAGACTGGTTTTGCTTACAGTTTTTCTCTGAGACTTTGGCAAACATTCAACCTCACTGGACTTCATTTGTACCCTCTATAAAATGAGTACATTGGATGCAGTCTTCTCAAATGTCCTTCCAAAATGGGAAATGTTCCCTTGTGCCCTTCGCAGGGTGTGTGATGGGGGTGTGGCTCGCTTCTTCAGTGCCTGCTGCTCAAACCTCTAGGGGAGCATACAGATGGGCAGGCTGTGGGACTCCAACCCCGTGGCAGTGTCTAGGGGTGAATGTTTACAGCTGAAGCCCCAGTGGGCATGTGTTACAGGGTGCTCTTTTAGTTTAGCCGTCTATAGGTGGCTCATGTTAGTCAGCTCAATTAGATCTCTGCATTATTGCAAGGACAGAGGGCTTTCTGTATCCTGAGGATCTTGCCTTGGTGTACCAGAAGAATCAGATCACACGTGGGCTTGGAGAATGAATGCAAGGTTTTATTGAGCAGGTTTTATTTACTTAGCGGCCTGGGCTCTCCTTCAACTGCCCCTGCCAAACTCCATGTCATTCTGCCACTGGATAGCCTGCCAGTGCCTGTCGGTGCATTCCTCTCGACTGCCAGTCACCTGTGTGTTCCTCCATTGATGTGCTTCTCTCGACGCCCAGCGACCTGTGTGTCTGCCTGCTAGGGTCTCAGGGGTTTTTATAGGCACAGGATGGGGGCATGGCAGGCCAGGGTGGTCTTGGGAGGTGCAACATTTGTGCAGGAAAACAAAAATGCCTGTCCTTACCTAGGTCCATGGGCACAGGCCCCAGGGTGGAGCCCTAGTCAGGAACCATGCCCTCCTCTACCTAGCACTTCCCTTCCATATCATTTAAAGGGACCACACTCTTCCCTTCCCAGCAGTTCCCTTCTGTATCACTTCTCTGCTGTAGATTTCTATAATTTTAATTTGATGACTTTCATCTAAATAAACTCATTTTATTTCTCATAACTCTAGAGTCAAAACATACAAATGAACTTATCCTGAGTTTGTTGCTATTATTTCAGTCGCAGCTTTCCCTGCCTTTACTCAGTTTAGTCCGGTCTCTCCTTTTCATCCAAAGTCCCTCATATGATTGGCTCATTATGGCAAGAAATAAAAGGAAGCGGGAAGGAAGGAAAGTGACCCATAAGTACAATATGAAAAACAAAGTTTGTTTTTTCTTGAGTGAAAAGGAAGCAGATTCTGAATATGATTCCAAAAGGAATTCCAGAAAATATGAGCAGTATAATACAGGATAGTTGGAATAAGTATTAATATATTACCTCCCACAGCAGCTATACGGGAGAAAGCCATCTTAATTTTTTATGCCATGTCTATAAAAAATTGAAAAAGAAAAAACCCATAGGAATGGAGTTGTATGGCCAACGTAGAAAAACCTGTGTGGTTCTATTAATTCAAAATCAGGATTAGTACTATCTTAAAACCTAGCCATCACTTTCTTATAACTTTTCATGTTGAGCAGAAAAGAGACATGCTTGATTTCCTCAGTTAATGAAAGTTTTACAATAAAGGTGCATAGGAAAGTTTAAAAAAAAGAGAGAAAAAAGAAAATTGTCTCAACTCCACCTATCCCTACCTCATGGAAATCTAGAATACTGCTCAACAGACTGTTATTAAAAAGAATGCTAACTTAGGGGAGATTTCAAGTAGTTTTCATTTCATCTCTTTTTCCATTCAAACTCCTTTAAAAGTAAGGCACCTCAAGAGAGGTTTCCATATATATATCTGAACTGGTAGGATGATTATGTTAAAGGAGAAAGAGACAGAGAATACTGGATTTGAAACACTGCTGTCACTGTGTAATCTTGGGGAAGTCACTATATTTAAGAAAAAGACATATGCAAAATGGGAATAATGATGCTATTGCTTTGAATTGTCATCAGATTTAAATGAATTAATATATATGAACAGCAGTCTGTGTTTGGTTTCTCTTCTATACTTTTCTCCATCACTGTCAACTCCATGACCATTCTTTACCTCATGGCTTCTATTGCAGTATGGCCTCTGCCTACAGGCTTCTCTGTCATTCCACTTCTGTGTCACTCTATCCTCTTTGAATATTTCATATTCTGACTTCTCAGATAGAGAATATAAACCGTATACCACATCATCCCCCGATATAAAGCACCCGCCCCTTGCCAAGCCACTTCCTAGGGCACTGGGCAGGCCTTTATGCCACACATAGTTATGGCCAGGCAGGCAGGTTTTACGGGGAAGCACTGCCACTTGTGCTTGGTGGTGAGGGGGACCCCTCAGCTGTCAGCAGAGGCGGGCCCACAGCTCCTAAGCGGTGAAGCAGTGTAGTGACTGTGTAGTAGAAATATGGAAGCCAGCATTTTGAGGCCTTTGGTCAATATGAAGGAACCGCACAATGGAGAAGATGCGTAATTCCTTTCAGTGCCAGTTGAAGCAGGAGAAGGGCTAATGACTGTAGTGCCTGACTGTATTATGGGAAAAGTTGTAGAGGGGAACAACAGTATGGAAAAAGAGTCCCCAGATTAGCTGTCTATGAGTCACTAAACTTTCTCCCATCTTCTCAAATTAATACTGTCACAACTACAGTTTGAGTATTCATGATCCAAAAATCTAAAATCCAAAATGCTCCAAAGTTCCAAACTTTTTGAGTGCTGACATGATGCTCAAAGGAAATGCTCACTGGAGCATTTTGGATTTCAGATTAGGGATGCTCAACCAGTAAGCATAATGAAAATATTCCAAAATCTGAAATCTGAAACACTTCTGGTCTCAAGTATTTTGAATAAGGGATACACAACCTGTATAAGTTCAACTGTGAAAACAATCATTCATTAAATTACCTTCTCCTCCCCTAAGTTTTTATATTTCTAGTCACTCTTATCCGTGTAACTTATCATCTAGGCAGTATTTGTAGTTTGATATCTTATCCACTGCCAACTTTGCGACATTTTGTTTATTTCCAGGTAGACTTTATGGAGTAGACCATGGCCAGCCTTGCTTTGGATGTGATGATGGAGTAAGAGAAAGAAGTTCAAAGTATTTTCTTATGAATTAATAGAGTTGAAACATTTTCTTAGACCACTCAGATGCTAATGTGGACCCTCCCCAAGGCAGAGTTCAGGGCTCCTCTGAGCCAGTAGCCTGTTAACTTCACAATGACCACAGAACTTCAGGAACATTGGAGGAACTGGACAGGCAGAAGTAGGCCACATCCACATCAACATCTTCATGTCCTGGATTTTGCATACACCTATTGCATTGCTTATTGGCCAGTTTGGTGCCAAAATGAAAATAACCTACTTTCAGGTTATGAAAGTAACCTTTCACCAGTCTTCTCTCCAGACCAACCTTTGTGGTTTTGGCCCAATTTACTTTAAAATGATTATTTTAATGGCTGCTGTTTTTTTCAGTTGTTGTACTTTAGTTGCATTAACTATCCTTCTACTTTGGGAGACTTTTATGGTTTCTAATTATCTATTTATGTTAATTTTGTGATAAATGAAAGGACAGAGAAAAGTACATCTTTAAGCGAATAATTTCCCATTTAGGTGATTTCCTAAGGATACACTTTAGATACCACACTGGGACAGAGGGGATGAATATTCCAATGTCCAAACTGCCAAATTTCTTTCCAAAAGGAGATTATACCAATTTATATTGTTACCAAAATTATAGAGACTACCAGTATCACTATAGTCTCATCACCTTTAAATGTTATCATTGTTTTCATTTGCATCTGTCCATATTCCATCCATCTATTTTCTATACTTGGGGTATATAAGGTAGCCAATATACTGATAAGGAGTTTAGATGCAATGATTTATAGATAAATAACATTTTATTCAGGACAAAAGTGGCTTTTTGCTCCAAATTTCTAATGCTTTTGAAATTTACCCATGTCTATGATTTAATTGTCTCAATAAAGATTTTTTTATTAGAAAATAATGGTAATTAACAAAAGAATAGCTTTTTCTTCTTGTCTTTAAATGACAATCCTCTGCAGGAAAATTACAAAACCAAAAAAAAGGAAAAAAAAGGCTAGACAATGGGAAATCATTCAAGGACAAGATTTTCAACATGGTCTACACACTGCAAGCTAGGGAACCATACTTTTCTAAAATTATTCAAAATCACAGAGCTGTTATTAGAGTTTAAATGCTGTGTGGCCACCCTTGACATAAATTTATTTCATTTTAGATTATTAAATAGGAACTATGCCTACTGAACAATAATTAAAAGTATCTGAGAAGTAATGGGCCAAGTTTGTAACAGTCACTTTTTGTGGTTGCTTCAATGGAATGCCCAGAAGTAGAATTTTCTTATAACTTAGATTGCTTAGAGTAAATTTACATCATCCTAATTCTCTGATTGGGAATTAGGATTTTGCTTCTTTAGTTCTCCTCAGATAAGAGTGAAGGTGTCCTATCCTAGAGAGATACTCTGTGCTTTCCTAGGTACGTTTTCACCACTACCCTCAAATTGTAATTGTGTAATTATATCATAAATTTCTATCAATAAAGAATTATTAGGGTTAAGTTTCTATCAGTAAAGAACTATTAGGGTTAATTTTAGAGGGATATCTGTGTTTTGAGGTGATAGCTTAGGGACCTCGTCCAGAAAAATCATAGTCCTGCGTCAGGAACTGGAAATAAAATCGTGCTTCAATGACACTCCTCAGTAATGAATCAGCAAGCTTGTGCAGTAAGCCCAGTAGAACAGTGGTAGATGTGTCACACAAATTGTAGTAAGCTCTCCCATTTTCCACAATGCTGAATCTTTTATAAACTCTTTGGGAAGGGAACTAAGTTTCATACATTTATCAGTGATTAGGACTGAATATATGAAGTTGGAAGTTTTGGTTTTCATACACAGGTCATATTTCTCTTCCTCTACTCCCATATATAAGCTTGGAGCAATCAAATTATTTCATCATAGAGAATAAAGGGGCTATATAGACAGTATGTGCTGTGTAAGAAGCAAGGAATATACTACTTATGGCTAACTGTGGCAAGAACAGTTGTATATTTGCACTGCTTAAGTTCCTTTGGTTATTTCTTAGGTTTAAAACTCTATAGATAAATGATGGAAAGGTAACATCTTAAAAGGCAGAAATAGATCTATGTATGAACTGGGTTTGGTGGCTGTGGAGTGGGCAGGGGAGCATTGTTCCACCTTCAAAGGGAGCCGTTAATTTCTACATGGTATTACTAAAGGGAGTTCTGTGTGTTCCATGATTGGAACAGGGAACTGATGATTTATTTGGTCTATATATCAGGTTTTAGCCTAGTCATTCTGCTGGTAAAGATTAGTTCTCTCGCTCTGCCAAAATGAGACATATTTCACCTGATTGCAATGCAGTTCTGCTTTGTCCACTGCAGTGCCCTCTGAGCAGCTTCCCATTATTGCAGTCATTTTCAGGTTTTGCTCTAGGATGTGGTGAAAAGGTGCCACATCCGAGAGCATGACTTTTTCTAATCCCAACCCACACACTGATGTCAAAGTATTTTTGTTCCTTCTCAGGAGCGTTATGTTCTTCAACCAGCAGTTGCCAGGAAAGCATGAGGATATTTTGCAAGAATGTTTGAAATCTGCATTTTTATTTTTTAGTTGGTATTTCTAGTGTTTATATTTTGAAGGTCAGGTGTGATGTCACATTCTCAGTCATTAGCTATCAATGTATTGCTGAGTGTGTAACTCTGCCAAGTCAGTGCCTGCAGTGCCTTCCCAAAATCAGCATGAGGATGACAAGGAGCTACTCGGCCTTTTTTGCGCATGTAAACGTACATAGCCAGATGGTGAAAAGCTTCATCAGGGCAAGCACAGAGTCTACTCTAAAATATCCTGCTAACCATTGCCACAGCAGGAGCTCACCCAAGGAACTGTGATAATAATGAAAAGAGTAAATAGAAAATTATTCAGTGAATTTTAGTTATTTCATTATTTGTAAGTATTCCTCCTTACAGGAGCCTGCCTACCTGCCTGCCTTTCTTTTTTCTTTCTTCTCTTTTTTCTTTCCTTTCTTATTTTCTTAAGATCTTCATGACTCAAAAGACTATTTCATTGTTGGGGATTATTGGCCAAGGGACATCTGATGTTGTCTTCTACTCACAATTAAACAAATGCAAATGTAAAAGCTTCATCATTCAAGGAACATTTATCTCTACATAGGGTATTATGATGGACAATAGGTTGAGATTTTTTTAAAAAAATAGAAAGTTGACTATTCTTTTGGCAAGCACTTATAAATTGCTTTCTATGTGCCAAGCAGTTATCACCTTGTTTAATCTTTTGTAACAACCCTATATGGACTCTTATTTTACAAGAAAATTGACACACAGAGAGGTTAAGTAACTTGGCCAAAGTTACAAAGCTGGTAAGGGATAGAACTCAGATACAGACTCATGCAGTTTGACATTAGACCCTGTGCTCTTAACCCCTGTGCCATGCTGTACTCCCTGGGATGAAATTTCAGTACAGCAGAAGAAGGAGTATATTAATATATGACCATACAGAGCACTATATGATAATGACATAAATGAGGAAAATGAAAAGGAGTTGTGAGAAAGGAGAGAATATTTCAGACAGGTGAATGGGTAGCATCCATACAGGCCTTGAGTGATGAGGTAGGAATTGATGGTAAATACTGACAGTAGATATCAGGAGTAAGAGTTTGCCTTCAGTTACAGGAAATGTCACGAGTAGGAGATACTGGGTCTAGAATGTAGGTTCAGAAAATAAGTAATTTAGTTTAGTTGGATAAAAGGATTGTGTATAGGAGTACAAGATAAGGTAGGGCTGCAGCCATATTCTGCAGGCCATTTTGTAGACTGCTGGAATAAGGAGGATGGAGGTTTTTGAACAGTGAGGTAGTCAGGGTGCTTAACTTGGTGGGGTATGAGTTTGAAGAAAGGAATGTTAGGAGCAGGAAAATCAGGAAACTGTATTCATTTACTACTGCAACACACATTAATAATATAGCACTTCCCGTGGGTCCGGAATGCAGGCATTGCTTAGGTGTGTCCTTTGCTTAGGGTCTCACAAGCCTACAATCAACGCATAGACCGGAGCTATAGTTTCATCTAAGGCTCAGCTGGAGAAGGATTCACTTTTGTTAGCAGAATTCAGTAATTTGTGGTTTTGTGCTGAGGACTTCAGTTTCTTGCTTGCTGTTGGACAGAGGCTGCCCTCAGTTCCTTCCACAAATCTCCGAGCATAGGCATCCTACCACATGGCGGCTTGCTTCTCCAAAACCAGCAAGGGAATGAGAGAATTCAGCTCAACAGCATTGGAATCTTACTTAATCACATATGTCCTGTCACCTTTGCCATATTCTGTTGGTCAGAAGCAAATCCAAGGTCACGTCCACACTCCAGAAAAAGGAATTACACAAGGCATGTAAAGCAGAAAACAGGAATCATCAGGGTTACTCTAGAGTGTCTCTCCCCCAGAGGTAGAGGCAGGTGATGGGACACACACTTGGAGTCTAAATTAGGGTGGTGTTAATGCAAATAGAAAAGTCAGATTCAAGAAATTATGTCTAGGAAAGATGGTTTCTTGTCTCTACCATGTGAAATTCTTTGTTTACATTCTCTAACATAAGCATCAAAATATCCCTTTGAGGTAGGTGCCAGGAAAATCCTTATTTCACAGATGATGACACAGCTTTGAGATATTAAGCACCTAGAGGCCACATATATCCTAGCTTTACCTGGGTGTCCCAGCCTAGATCTGAACCTAGGATGTCAATGCCAAAGCTCCTAGTCTTGGCCACTCGTCTTTACTTGGACTTAAAAGTATAAAGGACCTAAGAGAAGTGCATAAGAGGAAAATGAAGATAACTGCAAGATTTTTAAACCATTCCAATTTAGGGAAAGGTGGTGTTAACTAAAATAGAAATGTCATAAGGGGCACTAGTAAAGTAATACTTATGCTATGCATATACCACACGCCAGGCAGTATGCTAAGCATTGAGTGTACAGATGCTCTATGCTTATCCAGATGGGAATATTTAGTGTTCCCAACAACCCGTGAATACAGTCCTTTCCCCGATTTCACAGATCAGGAACAGGACCATGCCAGTACCCACTAAACTCAAGGTTCCACAAATGCACTGGTTGGTATTTTGTTCATGACTGTTATCTCTAATGTCTGACACATACAAAGTGCTCATTATATAAGCTTCTGAATGAATATAGCTAGTAAGTGGTAGAGTCATGATTTGAGCTCAGAGCAGCCCCATGCTACCTCTGGAGAGGTCATTTCGTTGTAGTCGTATTGCATTTGAGGCATGGCAGGATCTAGATGTTCATAGCAACTCTGCTATTTTAGGTACTTAGGTACCTAAATTCTCAGTGTAACTTGGAGGAAAGTTCAAGGCCAGAATAAACTATTGAGGAGCATCCACATGGAAATTATAAAGTCCTAAAATTAGATGGGATGATTATGAGAGGGTATAGGTCTCAAAATAGAACCTTAGAGGACACCTATATTTAGAGGTTGAGAAGAGGAAGAGGCAATGTAAAAAGCAATGAGGTCAGAGAGCTAAAATGGAAATACAGATATAAAAGCAAAGAGGGAAGAGAAGGAGGGAGAGTTGTCAGCAATATTAAGCACCACAGAGTAATCAAAGAGCATCAAGATTAAGACAAGAAACCTGAATTTGTATTTTAGGAGATAACTGATGACTTTTGTGTGAACATATCCGGGACAAAAGACCATGTAAGACTTAGCCAGCATCTGGGAGGGTGGGAGAGTTGGGCTGTAAAGAAGGAGTGTGTAGTCAGGTAGAGCTCATGAGTATAAACTTCTGGTATTTCAGGAGAGCTAGTTGTAGTAATATGAGAGGAGTTGAACATTTGAGTAGAAGAGACCTTGTGTATTGTAGACAGAAGGGAAGGCTCAAGCAGGACTAAACAAAATAGGGCAGGAAAAGAAGAGGTATTCATGGAATGTGACCCCAGAGGAGGCAGGAGAATGAGATGCAAGACCACTGATAAAAGGGGCAGTCCTCAGAAAGGGTGACAGGCATGCACCACTGGAGGGAGGAAGGAAGCCTACCTACAACGTTTTTTAAAAAACTTTTTCTTTTCTCAAATATTGAGAGAAAAGTAGAAGCTGATAGAGAAAAATTGATGTTCAAAATAATGATCCTCAATTCTTTTAAAAGAATTCCAATTGTTTAAAGATCTGTTCTTCAGATTCAAATGTATCAAGTCCTACAAAACATCTCTAAATTTCTGGTTTTATTTTATTTTTCTCAACTGAAATTGGTAAGTCTTCCAAAAAAAGGAGGTAAGTTCATCTATGTAGGAAACAGAAGGAAAGATTTCAGGACTACAAGATAGTAAGAAATATTTTAATTGAGGCAATAGTTGACAAAAGTTTATGGAATGTCTACTGTAGATAAGCAGATAATTCAGTAGAGAAGACTATAAAGGATAAAATAAGCATCATTAGGGAACCAACCAAGATAAAATAGCATGAACTTTTAATAGAGCCCAACAGCATGGTTTCGTAACACTGCTCAGTTTCTGAGAAGTAGTTGTTGAAAGTTAATAATGCCACACCGGGTTGGAAATGCAAATGGTGAAAAATGGCAGACAAAAATAGAGGAAGAATGGATTCTAGAGGCCAGTGAAGACAGTATATACTTCATTTTATTGTGTTTGCCATCATTGCACTTCACAGACATTGCATTTTGTTTTACTAACTAAAGGTTTCTGGCAGCCCTGCATCAAGCCAGTCTATTGACACCATATTTCCAACAGTATGTGCTCATTTAGTGCCTTTATGTCACATTATTTCAGACTTTTTCATTATTATATCTGTTATGATGATCAGTGATCTTAATGTTACTATTGTAATCGTTGTCGGGCATCACAAACTGCACCCGTATAAGACGTCAAACTTAATTGTAAATGTTGTGTGTGTTCTGACCACTCCACCAACCAGCCATTTCCTTTTTTGTCGTCCTCTCCTGGAGCCTCTCTATTCCCTAAGAAACTACAATTAATAACTCTACGATGGCCTCTAAATGTTCAAGTGATAGGAATAGTAGCACGACTCTCACTTTGAATCAAAAGCTAGACATAATTGAGATTAATGAGGAAGGCATATTGAAAGCTGAGACAGGCTGAAAGCTAGGCCTCTTGCACTGAATAGCCAAATTGTGACTACAAAAGAAAATTCTTAAAGGATATTAAAAGTGCTACTCCAGTGACCACACAAATGATAAGAAAGTGAAACAGGCTTTTTGCCGATATGAAGAAAGTTTGAGTGGTCTGGATAGATGATCAAACCAGCCACAACATTCCCTTAAGCACAAGCCTAATCCAGAATAAGTCTCGAATTCCATTTAATTCTATGAAGGCTGAGAGAGGGGAGGAAGCTGCAGAAGAGAAGTTTGAGGCTAGCAGAGGTTGGTTCATGAGGGTTAAGGAAAGAAGCTGTCTGTCTTCACTTCACACCTTGTTTGAAGTGAGGCAGCAAGTGCTGATGGAGAAGCTGCATCAAGTTATCTACAACATCTACCTAAGATATCTAATAAAGGTGGTGTATTCGTCTGGTCTCACGCTGCTATATATAACTGCCTGAGACTGGGTAGTTTATAAAGGAAAGAGGTTTAATTGACTCACAGTTCCGCAGGGCTGGGGAAGCCTGAGAAAACTTACAATCATGGAGGAAGGGGAAGCAAACATGTCCTCTTCACATGGTGGCAGGAAGGAGAAGTGCCAAGTAAAAAGGGAAAAAGCCCCTTATAAAACCATCAGATCTCATGAGAACTCATTCACTATCATGAGAACAGCACGGGGGTAACCACCCCCATGATTCAATTATCTCCCACTGGGTTTCTCCCACAACATGGAGATTATGGAAACTACAATTCAACATGAGATTTGGGTGGAGACACAGCCAAGCCATATCAGGTGGCTATACTAAACAACAGATTTTTCATTGTAGATGAAACCACCTTCTGTTGGAAGAAGACACCATCCAGCACTGTCATAGCTAGAGGGGAGAAGCTAATGCCTAGCTTCAAAGGACAGGCTGGGTCTCTTGTTAGGAGATAATGCAGCTGGTGACTTTTAAGTTGAAGCCAGTGCTCATTTGCTGCTCCAAAAATCCTAGAGCCCTTAAGAAGGGCTAAATCTATTCAGCCTGTGCTCTATAAATGAAGCAACAAAACCTGGACAACAGCACTTATATTTACAGCATCGTTTGGTGAATATTTTAAGCCACTGTGGAGACCTACTGCTCAGGAAAAAAATAAAAAAGATTCCTTTCAAAATATTACTGCTGATTGACAAGGACACTGGTCACTCAAGGGCTCTGATGGAGATGTACAAGATGAATGTTGTTTTCATACCTGCTAACACAGCATCCATTCTGTAGCCCATGCATCAAGGAGTCACTTCAACTTTCAAGTCTTATTATTTAAAAAATGCATTTCATAGGCCATAGCTGCCATCGATAGTGATTTCTCAGATGGATCTGGGCCAAGTAAAGTGAAAATGTTCTGGAAAGGATTCACTCTTCTGGAGACCATTAAAAACATTCGTGATTTATGGGAAGAGGTCAAAATACCAAATGAATAGTTTGGAAGTTTGCAAGAAGTTGATTCCAACCTTCATGGATGACTTTAAAGGGCTGAAGACTTTAGTGGAGAAAGTAACTTCAGATATAGTGGAAAACAGCAAGAGAACTATTGTAGAAGTGGAGCCTGAAGATGTGACTGAATTGCTGCAATCTCATAATAAAACTTGAACGGATAAAGAAGGAACAAAGAAAGTAGTTTCTGAGATGGAATCTACTCCTGGTGAAAGTGCTGTGAACATTGTTGAAATGATATCAAAGGATTTAGAGTATCACATGAACTTAGTTGACGAAGCAGTAGCAGAGTTTGAGAGGACTGACTGCAATTTTGAAAGAAGTTATCTGGGTAAAATGCTATCAAACATCAATGCATGCTACAGAGAAATATTTAGTGAAGGGAAAAGTCAGTCAATTTGACAAACTTCCTTGTGTTATTTTGAGAAATTGCCACAGCCACCCCAGCCTTCAGCAACTTCTGCCCTAATCAGTCAGCAGCCCTCAACATTGAGGCAAGACTCTCCACCAAAAAGATGACTCATGGAAGGTGCAGATTATCGTTAGCATTTTTTAGCAATAAAATATTTTAAAATTAAGATTTGTACATTTTTAGACAATATTATTGAACACTTAATAGACTACACTTTCATGGGAACATAGCTTTTATATGCAGTGGGAAACCAAAAAATTTGTGTGACCCACTTTATTACAGTGGTCTGGAACTGACCTCAGAATATCTCCAAGTTATGCCTGTATTGGCATGGTCTAAGCTGAGCAGTGAGGTTAATGAATACTGAGAAGATAATCCAAAGGCAGATCTGGGTGTAGCACAGATTATCAGAAATGAGGAGATAACGTGGTGGTTGTGATCAGAAAAGGAAGGCTCTAAGTCTGAAGTAAAATAGTTCCAAATCAAGGAAACTATAAAGTGCTCTCTCTATAGTTCTGGAGATTAAATAAGGAACTATGAGGCCAGTGCATTATACGGAGCACAGAAAACCACACACCACATGTTTTCACTTATAAGTGGGAGCTGAACAATGAGAACACATTGACACAGAGAACAATGCACACTAGGGCCTGTGGGGGCTGGGAGGAGGGAGAGCATCAGGATAAATAGATAATGCATATGGGGCTTAATACCTAGGTGATGGGTTGATGGGTGCAGCAAATCACTGCCGCACACATTTACCTGTGTAACAAACCTGCACATCCTGCGCATGTATCCTAGAACTTGAAATAATTTTTTTTAAATGAGACCAATGAATTAAAAATAAATGAATGTGGCAGGGGATGAGAGGAGGTAGACTGAGCAGGCACCCAAATCCTCAAGACAGGTAGAATGTTATGATGAGTTCATAAGTACTGTAACAATAGGGCTTGGATGACAAGGTTCAAAGATAGAGGTTGAAGGAGACAGGACAATACTCTAAATTGACAACAGGGGATAGGAATGTTTTTGAGTCTGGTAATATCTTCAGGGGCAATTAAGGTAAAGAACTGGAAGTTCAACTTCAGAATCGATCTAAACTGTAGGACACTTTGCTTTACTATGGATTAAGAAGGAAGGTCATCAGGGAGTGACTGGTAGAGAAGTAAGAACACACAGCAGGAAGGGAGAGGGCTATTTGGAATCAGATAGAATCATCTGCTTCCCTCATCCACCCCATCACCCTTTACAGGTTACCCTTCTAATCCTTAAAATAGTCTACAAAGTATTGTCCCCATTTTATCAGATGAAAAGTATCTGGCTCTGAAATTTGAATCTTGTTCTGATTACAAATTCCATGGTCTTTTCACTGCCACATACTGACTCTCAGTGGTACTGAAGTATTACTGCAGCTTCCAGGGACTAATTAGAAATCATGTCTAATTCATGTGAAATGGTTATAAAGCAGTGTCTTTGTTTTGCTCTTGAATTATACTTAGCTCTAAAATTCCTGTGTGAGCTCGCATATCTAATACTGTATATTTAGTTCTTATTTTTTAAGAAAAACATTTTGGACTATTAAGACATTAAGGAATTTCCAAATACATATATATGATCATATTGAATTCTGCAACTGTAGTCTAAACCATTAAGTTAATACTTACATTGCATTATTTTTCAGGTGTGAAAATGAAACCAAGTTCAAAACAGAAGACATATTTTGGGCTTACAATTTCTGCCCTACTCCATATTCCTGGACTGCACTTCTGGGCCTTATTTTATATCTTGTTTTCTTTGCACCTGGTAAACAAAGACTTTGTTATTACTGTTGCATTAATTGAATTGCCTCTTTTTGGAGTACATAAACTATAATTTTTCAAATTTCTTACATGCTATTTTACTAAAGTTTTTAATGTTTTATTTCTCAGGAATGGGACCAATGCCTTGGACTGTGAATTCTGAAATATATCCCCTTTGGGCAAGAAGTACAGGAAATGCATGTTCATCTGGAATAAACTGGATTTTCAATGTTCTGGTTTCACTAACATTTTTACACACAGCAGAATATCTTACATACTATGGTAAGATAATATTTTTTCCAACATAGTTTTATTTTTATTACTCTGTTTTTAGATATACTATAATATCATTTGTGAATATCATTTGTGATTGAGACTATGTGGTTATATGTTGCTGTTATAAGTATCTCCATGTGGTTTTCTTGTCCTCCAAAGGCATTGGAAATGTATCTGGAAAAGAAAAGAGGGATTCTCCTATCCTAAACAGCATTGCTTCTTGTCCTGCAGTGCTTAGGGCTGTCACACAACCCCTCTCCCAACCCAGCTCTCTCCCCAGGTGGAAGTCTTTACACCACAGCTTTTAGTTTCACAGAAACCTAAAAAACAGAAAATGGTAAAAAGATGTAGGCAGGGAGTCTAGGACCAATGAGATATCCTGTGACAGGCATAGTGTCAAGTCTAAGAGCAGAATCTGCATAGGGCTGGAAGTAGCTTCCCCAAATGCTTAACAGTATTCTGTGCTGTGGCCATGCCTTCCACTGTATCACCTGTGCTGCTCAGGCCAGTGCATGTGCATTTCATTGTCCTCTGAGACCAGCACTTACCACTTGCAAAAGTGTAAACGTGGCCATAATTCAAAATGAAAAACAATAGTGCTTAGTGGCTGAGTCAGGAAAATACTTTGGGGAGCTACTTCGAATCCATTTGTACTAAAGTGAAAAGACTGCTTTTTAGAAAAAAGATTTCTGCATTGTTCACATGACTTTATAGGTTGCAGTAGGATTATTCATGATGAAGTGTGAGGTTTCATTCTAATCTCACAAGTCTCTGTGGTAGAGATGGAATGCCTGCTGCTTAGACCATTCTCCCAGAAGACCTTCTCTGATCTCCCCACAATCTCACTTTATTCCGTGCTCTGGGCACTTATCATTCCTCTTCGCAAGAACAGGTTTGTCTGCCCCAGCTCCCTCTACTAGATTATAAATCCCTGGAGGGCCAGGACTGTGCCTTGTTCATTGTCACATTCCCAGTTCCTCCCAAGGCATCCTGTTCACCTGGTAAGCACCAAAAAGTGTTTGTCAAGTAAATAAATAAATGGATAAATTTTGTAGATGAATGATGAATATGATGAAACATTGTAAAAATCTATTCCCGTCTCTTCTGAACATGCTGAATTGGTATTTGATTTTAGTTCATAGTATTTATCTAATGCTTTTATTATCTTCATAAAACTTTTCTCTCTCCTAATCACCACTTAAGGCATTTAAAATATTTATTTTTTTGGAAAGGAAATGCACTGGCATTTTAAACTGGATATATATTTAGTGTATTCAGCTGGATCCCATTTGGCAATTAAAATTTTTCCATAAATTCATAAACTCATCTTCATGACATAATAAATATGAGCACAATAAATATTTCCTCGTGTTTACTGATTCTAGGGAACGCTTAAATATTTGAAGACCTAAATATATGCTGGCATCCTGAGAAAGCATTTTTCATAGAAAGGCATAGACCAAATAATAAAAGTTTACATGATTATACTTTTGACAGCAAAGCTCCTCTTTCTTGAATTTATTCTGCCAGAAAACCATGAGAAAAATGAGACAACACTAATGAAATTTAAATAGGGCATAAGCAGAATTCTTTCAAAAATAAACAGCTAAAAGCATTTTGCCTTGCATTAAGCTTCTCTCATGTCAGAGCACTGGTCCATTTGGTCTACTACTGTCTAGTAGTAGAAAAATAGGCTAGTTTTTCCCCCTCTTTGTGTCTCATTGTAATCTACATGTTACTGGTTTATGTGAGTTATGCATTTCGATTCCTGATTTAATAAATATATATCCTAATCACGTGTTCCTCTGGAAATAGTTATATCTTCTTTGTTGCCTCCTTTTTTATTGTTTCATAAAATCTCAAAATTTGACTCCTTACTCAACCATATTGCTTACACAGGTCTGCCTTGTGCCCCCATTCAATAATGTTTATTACTAAAAAGTATCATTGCTATGTCACCAATATGCCATTTTATATATGGCACATGTGGCTAAAGAGATCCCTTGGGGGGCATTATGTCAAAGCTTCTCTCTTGAGGTACTACTGAAATTCAGTCAAACATGGCCTTTGAGTCCTCAATTTGTGTAATTCAGTCAAATAGTTGTTTTAATCTGGAACTTAATGTAGGGCTCTAATAAGATTTAAATCCTTGGCCGGGCGTGGTGGCTCAAGCCTGTAATCCCAGCCCTTTGGGAGGCCGAGACGGGTGGATCACGAGGTCAGGAGATCGAGACCATCCTGGCTAACACGGTGAAACCCCGTCTCTACTAAAAAATACAAAAAACTAGCCGAGCGAGGTGGCGGCGCCTGTAGTACCAGCTACCCGGGAGGCTGAGGCAGGAGAATGGCGTGAACCCGGGAGGCGGAGCTTGCAGTGAGCTGAGATCCGGCCACAGCACTCCAGCCTGGGCGACAGAGCGAGACTCCGTCTCAAAAAAAAAAAAAAGATTTAATTCCTTAGAATAAAGGTGAGGAATATCTACAGTGTTCAATAGCCCTGATGGACTCATTACAGACATTTTTTCTTTCCATTTTCATTCCAAGGGAGGAATAAATGAGAAACTGAGATATGTGACTGATTTGACCATGACATGGAACAGGTCACAGCCTCCCAGGTCTGCCCACACTCCTCTGCAACTTAGCCATAGGTCTAATCATTGGAACCCACGCTGAGTAGGCAGTTTTGGCATTTGAGTGCTTTGGATTCCTCAGATTTTATCAAACGGTCTTTTATTTTAATAGCAATTCGTTGATATTATTCAGCTTTGGGAATCCAGGTCACAAGAAAGAATCTGTAATCAACTTCAGGAATCTTCCTAACCCAACTAATGTTTTTAACTATAGAAATTTAGCACTGACAGATTTGATTTGTTACTTCTAATTATGCTACTGTTCCCAAATTGTGAAAGATTATGAGAAAGATAAACTATACCATTATATTTAAAAGTCAAACTGGGTTTGCTGTTACAGATTTTGTAGTTTAGAAGCGTAGTTTAGTCTAAAATGTTTTACCATCTGTACTTATTTTTTCTTTATCTTCATCATAATTACCATCCAGTCTTTGTCCCTCCCTGCTAAAGATTCCATTTCTCTTCCTACCTCCACAGTCTTGCTTATCTGTACTCAGAACACAGGACTTCATCTCCTTTCATTTTTTTGTCAAAATTCCCGCATTCTCCAAGAGCTAGCTTATCAGTATCACCCTTTTTGTAAAGACATCCCAATTAATTAGTCACACTAATCTTATTCTGTATCTTAATAGCAACTCTTCCTTTCCTGGTCATTTAGGGAATTTGACAAAATCTGGCCATCACTTTTTTGAGCAACTGATATTCAGAATTCTAATGGGCATGGTAACATACATTATTTCTCTTCTTTACAGTTGGGCAAAGCAGGAATTATTTTCCCCATTACACAGATCAGGTCTCTCTCTCAAGCATCTCTTAACTGTATCTCCTATATATGCTCCTGATTTTGGCTGTAAAATGTATAGAGTCATAAACTGCCAACACTTAAGTAGGAGCTGAGAAACCCCCTTATTTTACTTAATGAGGCAACAGAGGCCCAGAGAAGAGGTTAAATGACTATCCAGAAGTCACGTGGCCAACACTTAAACTCAGTTCTTCCCACTCCCAATCTGATATCCTTTCTCCAGCCAATTGTCACATTAATTTTTCATCTTACTTCCCCCATCTCATACACATGATGGTCTGGATTGAAAGCCTAAACTTAGACAGGGGCTCCATTTTACTTTGTTGTTTTCCACCATCAAAAGTACAAGTAGAGTTTTTTATATTCAAATTTGCAATTCAATTATGTGTGTGTGTATGTGTGCGTGTGTGTGTGTGTGTGTGTTTGGTAGAGACAGGTTTCACCATGTTGGCCAGGCTGGTGCAAATTCAATTATTTTAAAAGTCCATCTTGGAAATGTGTAGAGAATATAAACAAGTCATACGTTCATATATCTCATCCATCTAGGCTTGCTATCATGACCCTTAGAAAATAAAACTAGCTAATATTTATGTGTTTCTGGCTGTGGGGCATTGACATACATAATCTTACAGCAAAACAAAATTCTCTGACTTCATGGAATTTACATTCTAGTGGAGGGAAACAAAGAACAAACTAGTAAACATCATAGAATGTCAGATGATGACATGTGCTATGGAAAAAAAATGGACTGTCGAGGTCCAACAGAAGGAACAAGGAGACCAATTAGGAGACTGTTGCAATAGTGCAGATGAGGGAAGATGGCCCTTAGACCACATTTATCTATGGCAGTGGTGAGAAGTGGCCATCTTCAGGTTATATTTTGAAGGTAGAACCAACGGGATCTCCTAACAGATTGGATGTTAGGCATGAGAGTAAGGTAGAAGTTAAGGATGACTCCCAGACTTTGGACATGAGAAACTGGAAGGATGGAGTTGCCATGTATTCCACTGAGGCATTCATTCTGCAATGTCATCATTATACTTGGTTCTGGAAATACAAGATGAGTAAGAAAGGAACTTCTTCTGACCTCAAAGTGCCTGTAGTGTAATAGACAAGGCAAGCATACGTGTGTATACATACTTATAATATTTCTTGGTATTTTAGGGGTCTCCAACAACATGCTGTGATAGCACATGGAAGACAGTAATTCCTTCTAGTCAGGGAAGGGAGGAAAGGCTTCAAAGCCAAACTTACATCTGAGCCTAGTCTATTATTCTTGAATTTCTGAACTTGAGTTTAGAAAGATACATTGCATCATATTCACAGAGTTGGAACAACTGGAGTAAACCAGGCTCATAGTAATTTTTTGGTCCATTTCATACTGTGATTATGCATGACTGACCAGAAAAAAAAAGTCAAAATCAAGTACTCTTTCCAACTGAAGTCTCTCCATATATATTCATATTCATGTATCTATTATTTTCTGTTGCAGGAGCTTTCTTCCTCTATGCTGGATTTGCTGCTGTGGGACTTCTTTTCATCTACGGTTGTCTTCCTGAGACCAAAGGCAAAAAATTAGAGGAAATTGAATCACTCTTTGACAACAGGCTATGTACATGTGGCACTTCAGATTCTGATGAAGGGAGATATATTGAATATATTCGGGTAAAGGGAAGTAACTATCATCTTTCTGACAATGATGCTTCTGATGTGGAATAATTTTCAGCTGCTCATATATTTAGTTATTTAAACAAACTGGGGGGAGAAGAACAGTAATCAGTGACCTCACTGCCCTGCTTCTAATCTGGTTCTTTCCACAGTCTAGTTTTGATTGACTTCATATTCTAGAATACTTGATTAGGAGGAAGATACAACCATGATGACTTTTTTTTCCCCCCACAAGGAACAATATTTTAAAAAATATTTACAGAGATTTTAACCTAATAATTCTTAAGCAAATGTGTGTAATGCCTTCCTGAAATAGTCTAAAATGAATATTGTACCCAGTGACTTCAGTGGTATCCTTTTTTCCTAAGACCATTTATAATTATTAGTGGCAATAGAGTCAGTACTAATCTAGTCAAATTACATATGTATAATATATTTATAAAGGATTCTGGGAGATGGTCCAAGGGTGTTCCATGTCAAAAGATGGCCTGTTGGCCCTCAGTTTTCCTACAGAGAGTAGTGGTTTATCTCTGATCAGCTGTTAACAAACTAGATTCCATTTAAGCTTTCATCAGCAAATTCCAAAGTGCCTCCTACAAGGGCACAGCTGTCCCTGTCTCCTTTGGATTCCACATTTTTGTTTCTCTCCAATTCAGATATTGGGAGTTCTTCAGAGACTGACTCTGCACACTATCTTTTGAACATTATGCAAATATAATCTGTCAGGAGTTATTTTCATACTTCTTTTTTTGCATCAGTGATAAGGCATACATTTGCGCAGATGAGTTAGGAAGTTTTGAGAAGTACCTTTTGTGGTCAGAAAGTAACAGATTAAAGGTTTTTATGGGTTGCAAATTGGTTAGTCACTTAGGTATGCAATTATAAATGCAAAATAGTGCCAGATCTTTAACTGTATATCAGGGTCAGTTTTTGTTCATGCCCAAATCACTACACCTGCCTCATTGGCCCTGGAGTCCTACTGTTTTGTGCCTTCATTTGTGTTACATACATAGCTGCAAGCAAACCATTTTTCCCCTTTCTTTTATTCAAACAATAATTTTTGAAACAAAAAAGAGGAAGGAAATCAGTGGCAGAAATAATCCTGCTGTTATTGGTGTTTGTTTAAAAAAAAAATGGGACTTTTTTCTTAACTTTTTATTAACTCTTCCTAAAAGAACTGTCACATATTATTATATAATTCTATTTGTCTTTTTTTACTTAAAGAGCATAAACTCGTTTTTATTTTGCACACTTTTCTCATTTCCCTGAGAATTTACCAGAAAAAAAAAAAGATACATAGATTTGTCTCTGTGTTTTTCTTACTCTTCGCTTAGTTTTTTTTTTTTTTTTTTCCTTCTTGTCTAAAAATTGAGATTTCCTATTGGAACAGATATTTGTTCTATTATAGCATGTCTATAAGAAATGCAGACTTAACTATATTTCTACAATGTCTTTCCAAAGTGTTCATTGGTTTTTATGGCAATTCATCACTGAACTCTTAATTTTTGCTTTTCTATTAAGAACTATATAATATGTACAGAATTACTTGTTCACAAAATTACTTGCTAGTTCCAGGAAAAATATGAATGAATCTTCTGTGGCCAGTTAGGAATACATCAGTTTGATGCATTTTTAATGGCTCTAAACATCTAATAAGGTACTGTATTTGGAGAGAAAAGGTGGCTATCTCCATATGCAAAGTATTTCTGCCAATCTCCAAGGTATTTTGTTCTTTTAACGTCTGGCTTCTTCCTATCACAGTTATCAAGCTGAGAATACAGCTGAGGAAGTTCATTCTCTAAGTCACCAGAGGTATAATATTTAAACAGTTACTTTAGTGCCCTAAAAATCCATTAACCAAAAACAGAAAAGTTTTCTCCCTTTGGTCATTTCATATAATAAAAAAATTTAATATTTTAGAGAGGTTTTTTTCCTTGAATTAGGTGCTTTAACAATTGATTTCCAAGGGAATATTAGTATTGACTTTTTCCTCAGAAAAGCAAATATTATTTAATAGGGAAAAGTATTACTCTATTGATATTTCTTATCTCATAAGAAATTTCTTATCTAATATTTTGCACAGGTAAATTGAACTGAAAAGTGAGCTACTATGTGGTACAATCAAAATATAATAAGGAGAAAAAAATAGACCAATAAAGTGCTCTCTAAAAATTTAGTTTTTGGACTTATCAAAATAATTGCCTCAATTCTTCTCTTTATTGTATACATAGCCTTAACTATATACTTATAAACTCAGCTGGGCTGATGCACAGTAACTTTATTAAAGGAGAAACTGGACTCTTGTTACTTCCTAAAGCAGAACATGGCCTGTTCTCCCTAAGAAAACAATGTTTTCAACTTTATAACCATAAATGCACATAATAACAGGGAAAATTAGCCACAGTTCTCCTCCCCTACTCCCCTGAGCCCCTACTTTAAAGGACTATTTGTTATTTATATAGTATTAAAGATAATATTCCTTATCTTTGAAGTATAAGACAGAGAGGCACAGTATAAGATTTATAACTTTTTAGAAACAAATAATTACTTGAAAAGGAACCTTATACAATTAGGGTATTATTTTTAGATTTGGTGAACATTTATAGTATATTAAAAATTAAATGTTTAAATTTTGCAGATTTTTTTATATTAGGCACCTTTTAAGTTCCCAGCATATTTGGCTACCACTATCAACTTGGAAACATTCCATCTGAAGTATCATCAAATATATATTTTGTAGGACAATTTATATATGATGTGATTTGACCTACCATATTAAAACAGATACAGATTACATATCATGCTTTCAACCAAAATTATAGATTTCCTTCTAAACATGCTGCAGATTTGATAGCAGTATATTATGTTTTAGGAAAATACAATGAAGAAGGTCTGAATCCCTATTGAGGCTTAGCTGGATAGCTGATCTGCATTAGACTGAAGAGGATATATCATTTCATCTGCATATAAACACGTAGGGCTGAATATGATGTCAAAAGCGTTTGCCATTCATAATTTTCTTCAATGTAAACATTCCTAATAATTTTGATTGTTGCTCGTTAGTCAGTCATTTCCCAAAACATGATTATTTTTAATATATATATATATAAGATTTAAATAATAAATAATAAAAGGTAATGTGTCCTTTTTAAATTTTGTTCCCAGCCATATGCAGTAGTTCCCTGATAGAAAATGCTATCAGAATACCGAGTGTTTTTTCATAATTTAATTTTACCACTGAACCTGATTTTAGTACATGATAGTCTAAATATTAAGTTATTCACTCTAAAAGGGGAAATCAGTAAAAGCAAGGAATTTATGACATTTTTACTGTAATTTCAGTATCTGTAATACAGGGGAAGAATGATCAGGAAAAATATAAGCTGGCAACTTACCCTTTTGCTTTTCAACAGCAAAATAATATTGAAAATATAATAAGTCACAGATCCAGAAGTTGGTGGAAATGGGAGAATGTTTTAGAAAACACTATCCATATGTTTATCTAAGAAAATCTCAGAAAGTAGTGACACTAATATGTAGTTCATAAATACTGTAATACAGTAGAGAGAGTTGGAATGTTATTTTGGTTTTATTTCATCAGCACAATTATTAAAAACAAAATTAATGAGATGTTTTGTTATAATCAGATTTTTTTTTTACCATACTACAAGTTATAAAATGTCAACTTAATACTAAGTACCTAACAACTGACTTTTATTCACTTGTTGTGACAAGTTTTTAATTACCAAATTAAGATCTTTTCAGTGTCTATGAGTAAAAGAAATAGATGATTATATCAGACCAGGAGCAGAGAATGTATAATATGTGCTTTTTAGCAAAATGTATTAAATTGTGGTTAAAATTTACAGCTCATATGTAGCTGCTGCCAATAAGAAGGCTCAGAGTTGTTCTCTGGATTAATTTTTACATCCTGTTTTCTGTCACTTTTACCAGTCTTCTTAGCCTCATGTACAATAATGTTAAGCCAATTTGATGAAATGGTTCAGGTTGTAGCAGTCTATAAATTGTCGGTACATTCGGCTCTTCTAGGTGAGCAATACTGCTACTATTTTTCTAGAAATAGCAATCATTTAAAAATGCCAAATAGCTAACTGCTACCAACTCTTTCTTGTATCTTGTCTCTTTAGAGAAGGAAATTTTTGTGTGCCAATAATCATCAAAGAGGTGTTTTATTTATAAGAGTGTTCATGAAAGTATTTTATCCCTATAATTTGCTCGTGAGCTAAAACAATATAATTTATGTAAATCTTTACTTTATATGTAAAAATATAGATAGTCTGTTGTACTTGAGTAATTTGGTCTATGGAATTTTAAATACCTTCATTTAGCAGTAATATTCACGTTTTTATTTTAGACAGTTAAGTTCATGTGTTTGATTTTGTCATGTCAGTATAAATGAGAAAAAGAAGTAGATCATGCAGCTAATGAGTAACCAACATTTTGTAAAGTTTTAAAGTTTTAGCAAACTTAACATTATTCCATCTCATTAAAAGGTTAAAAAAGAAGAGACAACTCTAGCCAAAGTAGAAATTTATATTCTACATGTCCAAACTGTTTCCTAGCAGCTTTTGGACTATATATCACTTGATGTTAAAGTATCTTTTATTTGTAATAAATGTTCAAATTTCTATTTAGAAGTTCTAATGTATACCTAGATTAATCAAATCACAGTTTTATGCTTTTAAAATATATGTATTTCAAACTGTATATTTTAATTTCTGAGTGCATGTTACATAGTATTTAATACTTCAGATGTCTTGGCAAATTCAATATAAATATTTATTCCCACAAGTGATAGATGGGATATCTCTTAAAAGTTATGACTGTGTACCATTTCCTTCAAAGTCATCCTAGCCTATGCTGTATCAAGAGTATTGTATATTTTATGGAGATTTAGTGATATACATGTAAATGTTTTTTAAGTTATTTTATTGAAGTTCAATCTTTACATAAAATTAAAATCTTTTTTTTAAAAAAGTGTCAGTGCCAGAACTGTAAATGAAAATAATCAAATAAAAGTTAAAATAATTCATTACTCATTAATTTACCTTGCACTTATTTATTTTTTCTAATTATCTTCCTTGGATCTAGGTTAGATAGTTAAAGCATCTAGAAAGACAATCTACCTCTATATATTAATGCAGTCCTAGTCATTTTAATGAAATTTCATTTCTTTTGATTACAGATAAGGTCAATCATCTTTAAAAAATATAATACCTAAAAATTGTTCTAAAGAATTATTCTAAACACTGAATGTAAAACTGTGAAATGTGGTGCTTAGGAACCCCTGAAGTAATAATTCTGGTTATTGTCAGAACCAGATGTTGACATGAATCATTAAGTTGAGTTGTCAAAAATTATCTTTGGTTGTTTTTCTGTAAGTGAAAATGAAAAATCGTGCTGGAAGGCCAGCTGACATTTCCTTTTGGGACTCTGTTGCTCTCCCTTGCCATTCTGCCTCAATGATAGCTATAATTAGCAAATATACACTTGTTTGATATTGGCAGTCGCTAGACACATGTCCATAGTTAGTTGTGTGTCTTCCTGAGCCTGATTTAGAAATAGCCCGAGGAGATCTTCTGAAGACTCTAGACCTACTGTCATTCAAAGGCTTACAGTTGAGTTACATCTAAGGTTCTTAATGTCAGCAGGTAAAGCAAAAATCCAAGTCAAATGACCCTTGAAAATCCCACAAATTATATATAAATTGTCCACTCAATTGAATAACGGACACCTGAATAGTGCAGAGTATGTCAGTATCAGAGGGCAGAAAAAATCCTCATTTAATTGTCCAATTCTGTGGAATAAACATTGTCATCCTTTTCCAGGAACTAAAACTTAAGTTCAAAACATTTTTGTCATTTGCCCAAGATGACACTAGAAAGTCATACAAAACTCTTCTTTGCAGTGACTACACCAAAAATCTTCCCCTCTATGTCCTCCTTTGGAACATCTTTTCAGACCTAGGCAGATAGGTTAAAAACAGAAAGAAATCGTGGAATCCTTGCATTGTAACTTAAAAGAGTGCATATGGATTACAGGAACAAATCCTGAAAAATCTTCATTTAGAGACTTTTTCAAATGTGAGGCGATATAATGCATTGTCTAAGAGATCAGACTGAATTCAAATCATCTAGATTTGAATCCCAGCTTTTCAACTTACTGCCTAGTAACCTAAATTACTGAACCACTCTTTGCCTCACTCTCACTTCCACTGTCTATACGATGAGATGCTATTAACCATCTACTTCACATGTGTGCTGTGAGGGTTATCAATGAATCATGTAAAGCAAGTAGAGCAGTAGCATATAGTAAGGACTGGATAACTGTTAGCTTTTGTTTTAATCATCCATATCCTATCCTTGATGCTATTAACGTCACGATGTTCAAAGCACAGGCAATTTGCATATAAAATCCTTTCCTGAGAACAACTACTAGGAACAGGAACACATTGGCTTCTTTGACATATGTCCTCCCAGCTGAGCTGACCAGAATGATTTGAGCAGATCTGGCTGACTAGCCTGATGTCCTTCTTCCTTTCTCCATTTCTTTTCCATATGTGTCCTCCTGAATGGCAGTTGATGAAAAGAACCACCTTCCTATATTCTCCAGATTAACAGGATTTAATACACAATTTCTGTGATCTCGCAGTCAAGAAATAAAAATAACTTTAGAAAATCAGTACTCTCTCATTTAAAGTCTTTTCAGTGTTTTAAAAAAGTAATTTTTGAAACTGATTCAAACAAAAACAGTGACATTAACCCTTTACTAATTGGCTGTATTGAAATTAAGCTCATCTTACTATAGATGCTTTGAATGCAGCATAAAACATTGAGGCTACTTCTTTCAACCTTTAATGTTTTGTGTACTTTTCCACTCACCTCCAAAAACTAGTTTCAGATCATCAGCATGCAGTGTGGTCTTTTACGCAAAAGAAAATGTTGTTATGCTTTACTTTTAGCAAATAGATGCTAAACTCACAAAACATACATTAGAGCAGCAGTGCTCCAAGAATGGTCCTCAGACTAGTAGCCTTGGTGTGCTACAACCTGAGTGTGCTACAAATGCAAATCTGCAGGCCTGGCTGACATGCTGAATCCAGTTCTCTGAGGATATAGCTCAGGAAACCATTTTCAACAACTCTGCAGGTGATTTTTCAGCACACAATAGTTTAGAAACCGCTGCATAGAAGTTTGGATTCATGACTTTAAAAAGGAATATGACCTGTTCTTTTAAATGGTGAGCTCGTCTAGTGAATAATAAAATGATTGACTGAATTTACGTGCAAGTTGCTCAGGGATTTGTAAAACTGTCTTATTTCCACCTCAGGGACCTTGCACAGGATGTTGCCTCTGCCTGGTGTGCTTGTTGCCCTATTCTTTGTGTATCCAGTTCTTGTCATTTTCAGCTCAAAATCCTGTCTTCTCAGAGCCTGCGTTGACTCTCTGTAATGCAATTATGCCTTTCACCTGAATACATTACCAAGTCACTCATTTTCTTTAGAATATCATTATTTGAAGATTATTACTTTTCTTATTTCTTGCCTGTTTCTCCCACTAGAACAGTGGTCCTCAAACTTTTTGGCACAAGGGACCAGTTTCATGGAAGACAATTTTTTCCACAGACCTGGGAGGTTGGGGATTGATGGGAGAATGGTGTTGGGATGAAACTGTTCCACCTCGGATCACCAGGCATTCGATTCTCATAAGGACTGCACAACCTAGATCCCTTGCATGCACGGTTCACGATAGGGTTTGTGCTCCCATAAGGGTCCACTGATCTGACAAGAGGCAGAGCTCAGCTGGTAATGCCCGCTTGCCCATCGCTCGCCTCCTGCTGTGTGGCTCGGTTCCTAACAGGCCACAAACCAGTACCAGTCCACGGCCTGAGCACTGAGGATTCCACACTAAAAGATACACTGCATGAAAGCATGGAACTTATTCACTACTGCTTCTCTAGCACCTCATACAGTGCCTGGCATACAGTATGTGCTCAATAAATTTTTAAAAATGGATAGGTGCATGCATCTCAAGCATTCCTGCAGCCAGCAAAGGAACAGTGGAAGGTTTTTCCCAGGCTGGAAAAGAAAAGATTAAAACAGCAACATGGCACCATGTTTCCATTAACAACAGCAAAAAAGCTTTATAGTGAAGCTCTGCATAGCATAGCTGCTTTAATCAAACAGCAAATCTGTACAGGATATGAATACATGTGTATTCACATAAACACATTTGGATGATACATTTAGATAGTTTCTTATTAAGTGGGAAAAATCTAAGAATAAACCATTAAATATTAAGATGACAAAGTTGGATGGAATTTGCATTTTATAATTATCCTATTTATACATTTTCTTTATAGAATAACACACTCATTATGTGCTAGACACTTAATATACATGATTTCATTCTATCTTCACAAATATCCTATATCCAAAACACTATTATAGTACAAAATAATTGAGGCAGGAAGCAGTCACTTACATTGAATAGCTCAGCTTTACAAATCTGAATTAAGACCAAGCTTAGTCGGTGCCAAAGTCATTTTTAACCAGTACCCTTTATTGTTTAGTTTTTATAATGTGCTTTATTATGGAAAATTTTAGTAACTGTCTTGACCTGAAAATTGTGGTACTGTTTTCTTCCTGCAGGGTCACTGGTTATCGATTTAGGAACTAAAGCCTAACCACTGACATACTGACAACTGGATAAAAACTGACAGTATAATTTGGAGGCAAATGTCTAAGAATCAGGATTTAGTTAGGACTTTGTTTTTGGAATGTTTTGACATATTTTTGGAACATTTACAATTATGAATTAACCCAGAGTCCTAATAAACTTCCTTGCTCTGAAGACTACTCTGTCTGAAATTAATATAGCTAGTTCAGCTTAGTTTTGATTAGTGTTAGCATGGTATATGCTAACCATCTTTTTACTTTTAATCTATGTGCCTTTATATTGAAAGTGGGCTTCTTGAAAACAACATATAGTTGAGTCTTGTTTTTTTTATTCATTCGGACAGTGTCTTTTACTTGGTGTATTTAGACCATCAACTTTTGAAGTGATATCTATCTACCATGTTTATTACCATTTTCTATTTGTTTCCCTTGTACTTTGTTCCAATTTTTGTCTTCCACACTTTTTCTGCCATTTTTGGTTTTAACTGAGCATTTTATGTTATTCCATTTTTGCTCCTAGTGTATCAGTTATATTTCTTTATTCACTATTTTTAGTGGTTGCCCTGGAGTTTGCAATGTACTACTAATCCAATTCCACTTTCAGAAAACACTATACCCCTTTGTGGGTTATGCAAGTGCCTAACACTATTCCTAATTCCTCCCTTCCATCCCTTATACCACTGCTGTCATTCATTGCACTTGTACATAAGCTATAATAATTGGTTACATGGTGGCTGTTATTATTTTAAACTGTTATTTGTTAGATCAATTAATAATAAGAAAAATAATTTCAACTTATCTTCACTTACTCCATTTCTGATTTTCCATTTTTTGTGCAGATCTGAATTTCTGACCCATATCAACTGCCTTCTCTGGGAAGAACTTCTTTTAATAATTTCTTGCAAGTCAGGTGTACTGACAACAAACTCCCTCAATTTTTGTCTGAAAAAGTCCTTTATTTCACATTTACTTTTGAAGGATAATTTCTCAGGATACAGAATTTTAGATTGGTGGATTTTCTTTTTTAAGTATTTCACCCCACTCTTTTCATGCTTGCATGGTTTCTGAGGAGAAGTCAAATGTAATTCTTTATTCCTTTATAAATGCTTTTTTTTCCCCTTTGGATCTTTCGATATTTTTTGTGTGTGATTTTTCTGTAGTTTGACTATGATATGCCTAGGTATCAATTTTGAGGGGTTTATTTTTGTTATTTTGGCATTTATCCAGCTTCCTATATTGGTGGGTTTTTGTCTGATATTAATTTAGGGAAATTCTCAGCCATTATTACTTCAACTATTTCTTCTGTTCCTTTCTGTCTGTCTTCTCTTCTAATGCTCCCATTACGTGTATGTTGTACCTTTTGTAGTTGCCCCACGGTTCTTGGAGATTATGTTCCTTTTTATTTTTTATTGTTTTGATCATTTTGCTTTTTTTAGTTTTGGAAGTTTCTATTGACATACCCTCAAGCTCAGAGATTCTTTCTTGAGCTGCATCCAGTGTATTAATGAGCCCATTGTCAAAGGCATTCTTCATTTCTGTTAGTGTTGTCTCTGGCACTTCTGATTCTTAAAATTTTCATCTCTCTGCTTACCTCACCCATGTGTTCTTTTGTGTTGTCTACTTTTTCTATTAGAGCCTTTCTAGTGTTTTAAATTCCTAGTCTTATAATTCCGACATTCCTGCTATATATGAGTCTGGTACGTGACTGCATTGTCTTTTCAAATCATGTTTTTTGCCTTTTAATATACCTTGTAATTTTTTGTTGAAAGCTAGGCATACTGTACTGGGCTAAAGGAACTCTGAAAAGTAAACACTTGGTGACAGGGTGGTAAGGTATGAGGGGAGGGGAAGCATTCTACAGTTATGTGATTAGGTTTATCTTTTATTGAGCCAATGCCCTTGGACTGTGAACTTCACAAGTGCTTCTAAGTTTTTTCTCCCTCTAGGTGGGAAAGGACAGCTAGGTAGGCTAGAGTTGGGTATTCCCTTCTCCCAAGTCAGTTAGGCTCTGATTAAACCCTAGTAAGTTAGGCTGTGATAAAACAATTTCTCTTGAGGACAGGCCTTGTTAAAAGGAACAGAATGCTCTGGTATATTTCAAAATGGTTAATTGTCTCTTCCCTGCTACCAGAGGCACAAGGGGATTTTTCTCCCATCGTCACTCTATAAACCTGGTTATAGAACATATGAAAGTAAAACTTTAAAAAGTGCGTCAGTGAAGGTGGGGGCGGGGGGGGTCCATGGAGTTTTTAGCTCAGACTTATTCATACTGAGCTTCCAGCAGTTTGCCTATTACAGTTTAGGTTTTCCTATCCAGGTACTGGTTCCCATGGAGGTTTCTGCTTATGGGTTTCTGCTCTGGTAAACAGTGATTCTCTCTATCCATCTGTCTGTTTCTCCGGTTTGGGGGGCAGCAATTTTCCTGTCACCTTGCTTTTTGCATAGAAGAGTTACTGATTTTCAGTTTGTGAGGACAGAGTGACTTCCAAGCTCCTTACCTGCCAGACAGAAACTGAATAAGCTTCTACAACTGTAAAATACAATATGAAAAATTCCAGCTGAGGTAAACACAACACCTTTTTACATGATTTAATAAGCCCTTTCCTACCCGGAGAAACTACTGGGCAAATGACTAGAAGACACTGAAGGCTTCTCTGAGGTCTTCACAGGCAGAGAAGTCCTCTACCCAAGAGCTCCAAGACAGCTCACCTTGACACCTGATCAAGAAAAGCTGTCACCAAGACAGCTGCATTTTTAGAAACAAAAAAAATTAAAAATTACCTTTATTTCTGAAGTTTAATCAGAAATCTTAAGTAATGTGAATGTGCCAAGAGTGCAGCCTTCAAATTGTGAGATGTTTGAGTTCATTTATCAACAATAAATATAACAAAGGTATATCTGGCAATTACATGATCTCTTCCTCCCTTGAGAAAAAGGATCTTTAACTGTGGAAAGGAACCTGACAGAGTGACCTTTTTAAAAAAGCCATCCTGCTTAGCACAAATAGAAAACGTTCATAGTCACTGTACTGACTGCTACCTGTAAACTAGAAATACAATCCTAATCCCCTACTGACTGAGTGGACTCCCTATTAACCAAAGGAACCCCAGAGAAACCTTAAAAACTGAGTTAGCAGCCATGACGGTAAGGGATGTTGGACATACCTCACTATACACCCCACCCCACCATTTTGGAATTTAGTCACAACTGATCAGGATTAATGTTAAGATAGAGATCATAGACTGCCAAAACAGACTTTGTGGCAATAAGATACCAAATTACAAACAAGATGGCAAGGTTTAAGTCATGTCAGGCCATCAGTCTTGCTGAACAGGTCATTTTGACCCAGTATATTGTGGCTGACTCTGGCATCCTTATTGTAAAAATTTCTTTCTGCTGACCTCAAGTTTTAAACAGAGCCTTACTCCTTTAACCAATTACAAATTAAAGAATCTGAAAACCCACGTATAACCTATAAGCCTCATTTAAGGCTTATCTTAAAGATATTTCATCTTTTAAGGCCAAACCAATGCAGACCTTCCATGTATTGATTCATGTCTTTACCTGTAACTCCTGCCTCCCTAAAATGTGTAAAACCAAACTGTGGGACCATTATTCAAGACTTCTTGGGTTTTTATTTTTCCCAGGCCACAGTCACTCATATTGACTCAAAATAAGCCTCTTTAAAATATTTTGCAAAGTTTGGTTTGTCCATTAATATCTCTCTACACTTCTTCATGTCTGAAGCCCTGTGAAATGAACTGCATGATAAAATTCTTCTATCCTCAGTAATACCCTCCTCAGGGAAATGGAGACATAACGTTCTTATCATTTTCTCCAACAAGATGATGCTCAGGTTGGTTGAAGTCTACCGATATGCTTGTCCATCCCCAGGATTAAGTTAGGCTCTATGTAAATTATGTTTTTAAAGAAGAGGAACTGATCCATGTCCAGTTTGAATAAAATAATACAGATGGAAATTTAATGAACATTCTGAAGGCATACAAAATTGTTTCAGGTAGAGATATGGACATTTTAAGAAAACCTGAAATTCTCTCTTCTACCTGTGTTGTCTCTAAATTAAGAACATGTTTAAGAATATGTAAGGAAGCCCAGTAATCCCAGCTACTCTGGAGGCTGAGATAAGAGAATCGCTTGAACCCGGGAGGCGGAGGTTGCAGTGAGCCGAGATTGCACCACTGCACTCCAGCCTAGGCAACAGTGTGGGACTCCATCTCAAAAATAATAATAATCATAATAATATGTTAAAAAGCATGAAATAATTATGCATATTACATTAAGCTTGAAATTATGGTTTATTCAGACAAATCAGGTTTCCTTTGACAAAGGAATCAAAATCAGTCTTACATTTGTTACAAAAAGAATCATTAAACAGCTGTGTTTTCACATTACCTCTTAATTCTGGGAAGCAAGAAAAAAGTTATGAAGATTAAAAATAACCTTTTAAAAACACAAGGGAAATTACATTTTCTGAATAGATATAGTTGTTTGGACTCCAAGTCTCCCATTCTTTCTTCCTCACTATATTCCTTCTTTAATCTGTAGCACAGCATAGGGTCTCACTGATTCTCTGTGGCCCATTTATATTTTTCATCACAAATTATCCTTGCAAGTGATCCCAAGATGCAACTGAATAAAACCTTAATGTATCACTTATACCTTGTAAAGTGGTGCCCACAAAATAAAAGAAAAAACACTAAAAATTTACAGCACATTGTTTTCGTGAAAATAAATACCTATTTCCTATTAATCTGATATAACATTTTGGAAAGAAATATAGCCTATGCATAAATTAAATCCTAACTCCACATTTGTCATAAGAATTCACCATAGGAAAGAAGATTGGCTTGCTAAAAAAAATTCCGAAAAAATACATATGCCATATAAATGGTCTTAAGAGCTTGGTAATTAAATTTTTTTCCTACATGCGGTTCCACCTATTTACTGTGCTACTGCCCCCAACCCTAAAGCATTAGGAAGATTTTGATTAACTGGCATATCAGCTAGTTATTGCTGTGTAATAAACCATCTAAAATGTAGGGGTATAAATCAACAAATCTGTCTTTATCCACAATTTGGTGGTTTGGCAATTTCAAATGGTCCCATGTGGGTTGCTCTTGCCATAACTCCTAATATCACTAATGCATGACATTAGCTGCTATGTTGGCTGTGTGGCAGCTATCTAAGAAGGACTCAGCTGGGATGGCACATTTCTCTTCTATACAATCTCTTATCATGAATAAGCTTGCCCAAGCTTATTCGTGGAAGCTGAGGAGGATTCTAAGAAAGAGAGCAGAAGCTTGCAAGCTTGAGGCCAAGGCTGAGAGGCCAAGGCGGAGAATTGGCACAACATCACATCTGCTATATTTTATGGGCAAAATCAAGTCACAATGCCTACCCAAATTCCAGAGGTAGAGAAACAGATGGCACCTCTTCATGGAGGAAAAATACATCATATTTTACGAGATGTGAATATAGACAGGGGTAGAGGATTATGACCATTTTGGAAATCTACAGTATTCCATTTGGTTTTTGTGCCTCTTTTGTAATTAATTTCAAAAATGAAGCCTCTGAGCATTTATTTCATATAGTGACTTATAATATTTGGATGTATAACTTCAAGAAAGTCTTCCTTGAGCATCCCAGCCAAAAGTGACATATTTTAACTCAATATGAATAAATAATTCAAGCATGCTATTCTGCTGTATTTTATTGATTTGGGAGCTCCTATTAGACCATGAGTTTTGAAGGCTAGGGATCAGTTTTATCTTTTCTTCTAATGTATGATCATTGCTTTCACAATGCCTGCACTCAGTAGGTATTCAATCAATATTGTTTACTGACTAAATGACTGCATGAATAAAGGAATGAATCCTCTATTAAATTAAAAACTCATTGAGAAAAGGGCTGTCTCAACTAATTTGTATCTCCAAGAGCCTCTAGGTATTTCTTTGCACATGGTAGGTCCTCTATATAATTGCTAAGTACATTTTTATAGGAAGAGTAAAAGTTGTAGTTGTAAACAGAATTGCGACTCTGCAACTCAATTCAATACCACGATCTTATCTGATATTTTACTTCGAAATTTTTTATAATAAAATATTTTTATTTCATATTATAAAAAATGATTGAATCAGAAATATATCCACTTGATTTTCTCATCTCCCGTTTTTCAAGCATACTCAGTATACGGCAATGACATTTGAAAATACACAGGAAATCTGGTTGTAAAATTCAGAAATAACTCCTAGATTAAGATATACACTGAAATATTTTACCTTCATACATATTACACAAATTTTGGATGCTCCCACAATTACTAAGGTCACTTTCTATAAAGTCAGATGAAGTTATTTCCAAGTAAAAGCAGCCCAAGGAAATAATAACCAGTGAATCTGATCTCATCTAAAATGAAGTAGTTTCCCATTATCAATTATTAAAGACAAATGAGAATTGACTATCAAACATAATAAGGAGTCAGTACAATTAGGTTATGATAGAAAAAAGATATTTTTGTACTCATTGCACTTTGATTTTTCAAATGTTTCTATTAGACTCCACCTTCTGTGGAAGGAGTGTCAAAGAAATTGCAAACGTAACCTTTGATCACAAATTTTTATATTCCTTTCACATGCAAAATATACTCCACTTACTTAGGCAAACGGGTGCAGGTGTGGATGAGTCTCCTTAGATGCCATTTATCAAATACAGCTCTCTTGGTTTACCTTGTTAATTTCTCTCAGTTTTTATGTATTTACTTTGTCTAATTCATAAATGACATATGAATAAAAATTCTTAAAAGACAGAAGGGTGACAAATATTGTACACATACATGTTCAGTGACACAAAAAGTTGAGGAAAAAATGGCCAAGAGCAGGCAACAGAGTTAATTAACTCTCATGCCAACATGCAACAGGAAAACAGACTCCATATGAGCAAGTGATTTCAGCCTAACAGAGCAAAAGCATTTAACTGGTATATCTGCAATATTTAAAATGTCCAATTTTAAGAGTGTGAAATCTAACATTAGAAAAGAATCTCCATAGGTCTTTTCATTCATTCTTACAAATCTTAATTTTTTTCAAGCATGAAACATTTCAGTGGCTCCAGCGAATGTTAGATTTCAGCAAATGAAATCTAGACAGGATATTCCATCTAGACAGGATATTCTCTGTGTTACGGAAATAGGTCTTCTTAGTTCAGAATTTTATGTGCATAGTTAATCATATTTTGGTAGATTCTTTCCATGGACACTCAAATGTGACCCACAGGATGAAATGTAGCTATACACAAATCAGGGACAAGCAAGGCATAAGTTCTGGAGAAGCAATGGCCAAATATCCAATAAAATACATGGTGTAGGCAAAGTTAATGGATAATAGCTAGTTCAACTGCTAGAAATTTATGGTTAACAGCAAAACCAGGTAAAAATCAGTCATTAGAGTACAGGCTTTGAAGTCAAACAGACTTTTGGTTCAAATCCTGTCTCCACTACTGACTGTACTAACTTGAGAAAATCACTTCATTAATTTATTCATCTTCCTTATCTGCAGAATGGGGATAATAATCCTAATAATGTGTTGTGGAGATTAAAGGAGGTTATGCATATAAGGTTACTTTGGTGTCTCCTACATAGTTATCATAAATCAATAAATGATTACTAAGTGTTCACTCTGTACGAGGCACTGTGTTCCAGAGATACAGTGGCTCTCAACCTTGTAAAACTTACATATAGTTCAACATATTTTATAGTTATCATCATCAGGCCATGAGGCAAACATTAGGTTAAGGAGTAGAAGTCGAGATGAAGTGAAAGAAATGCTAGACACTAGTTTGTGAAATAGAGCAAAGGGTGGAATGTAGCTAACGTAAACAAAGCAACAAGAACAAACTTTCAAGGGGAAATGTAAACCAATCCAAACATATTGCCAGAATAGACCTGCTTTAAAAGAGCCAGGTGCATGTATTCTGGGTTGTGCTCTAATCCATTTAATATCACCAACTGGATTTATTGAGTATCAACTGTGGAAAAAAGCATTATTTGGAGCCATATATATTAAAAAAACAAAAAGTACTGCAGAACAGTTCTGGCTCTCAACAGTAAATCCAGCAGTAAGGCGAATAAGACAGTTAAAGGTCCTTTGTTCCAATTATCTAACGCTGTGTAGCCAACTACCTCAAACTTCTAGTTGCATAAAACAGCATATTTTATCATAAATATGAAATCTGAGCAGGGTTAGCAGGAACAGCTTGTTTCTACTCACCATGGGCTGGGGCTGCACGTCTAGTGCTCAGGCTGAGAAGACCCAAAAGGCTGGGGCTGGGAAAGCTGGGGCTTCTCAAGCATCTTACTCTCAATCTCTGTGTGGTCTCTCCGCATGGTCTCTCCAGCCTGGAGGCTTTAGAGTAGCCAGACTTCTTAAATGTCAGCTCAGGACACCCACAGCATGTGTCCTGAAAGACAGAGTGAGCATGCCAGCTGGAAATTCTATTTATGACATAGCCTTGGAAACCATGCAACATCACTTTTGCCTCATTCTCTGTTGTTAGAAGTAAGTCATTAAGGCTCACCCATAATAAAAGAAGGGCAATTAGACTCCACCTTCTGTGGAAGGAGTGTCAAATAAATTGAAAACATAACCTTTGGTCACAAATTTTTATATTCCTTTCACATGCAAAATACACTCCATTTACTTAGGCAACCAGGTGTGGATGAGTCTCCTCAGATGCTATTTATCAAATACAGCTCATAAAGTATAGCTATCCTTAATCCAAAGACCTGGTGAACTAAAGAGACAATTGATATGTCCTTCACACACTGACATACAATGGTGTAAGAGGCATAGGATAATTACTATAGACTTTCCCATTGAAAAGGGAGGAAAAGAAAGGCAAACAGGATTCACTAGCCCATAACAATTCTGTAATCCAGCCATGCACACACTAATGGCTCCCTGACTCAGGTCTGCTGTCTGATAATGCAGCATAGCATCTCCATGGGTCTTAGTACTATCCTCTGAGCTCACAGTTTCTCCTCAAGTTATCCTTTTCCATTAAAAAATGCTGATGTTTACAGCTAAGTAGTTTTCTCAGCCTGATTCCTACCAGTATTACTTAAGAAATCCAAAGCTCTCTTTTTGTGATGGTCTGTCTCTGCCCCTTTAGTCCAAGCTAGCAGTGTTTCTCCAAGTACACTTCTCTTAAAATTTTGTGGTTCTCCTATGAATCATACTGGGGTCCACCCCATCTTCCAAAGTTGCACCCACAAAATTCATCAAGATAAGCATTTCTCTAGTTTCCTGTAAAGTTGCTACAGGAAAGTACCTTGACATTCTTAAAAGCCCTATTGCTTAGAAGAGACAATCTGCAATGCTGTGCCTCAAGATCCTTAGGGATAGTTATCTGTAGGAAATACTACCTCAAATCTTTGCAAAAGGTTGTACAATAACACCTTGGAATAATCTTTATTACTTATTTTCCTGACAGTGCCCTAAATTTGGCCTTCATCCAATGTTGGTGTCTGTGTGTTTCCTAAACAAAGGAATGAACACACAAGACAACACAAGACAAGACAAACATGGCGGCCACCCCGAACGACATGCTTCGCTTTATTTTATACAGTGCTTTGTGGAATGTTACCAAGTCACAAGACACATTGTTGTTTTTCTGACCTTTCCCCCACTTTCTGGATTTCCAAGATGTTTACATATAAACAAGCCCCCAGGGTCTGCTGTTTGCAGCTGGCTCCTATCGGGAACGCCCTGCTTCGTTTGCAAGAGCAGGACTTAACGGGAATGCCCTGCTTCGTTTGCAAGAGCAGGACTTATCGGGAACATCTCGTTTGCGAGCACGTAGTCCTCTACATTTCCCCTTTCTTTATTTACAAGTTTGAATTTCTTTTAAAACCATCATTACATGTTGGGCTCGCTGGGATTCAGTGTTTGCCCTTTGGCACCGTCTCCAGCAAACTGTGAAAATGACAAAGGCAAGAACAACAATCAATACATTGCTAGAAGCAGAGGTCACCAAAGTTTTTACAGGGCTCATAGGGTTCAAAGACGTCAGACTTTGTGCAATACCAGTCATCAAATCTGCATCAGTCAGTAACAATAACTGATTGTGAAATGTTTCAGAAATGTTCTGTGTTAATTCTTGTATTTCTAGGGAAAGATTATTATGACTAATTAAAAGTCTCTTTATCTCAGTCCAATTATGTACAGTGCTGTTAAAAGGAACAGGAGTAATACAAAATTGGGTAGTATTCCAATCACATTTCAACAAAGCTCAGGTATTCAACACTGTTAGCTGATCTCCCAACCAGGAAACCACTTGCTTCAGATTATCCACTTGTTCAGTCAAATGAGCATCTATGTCTCGTTGCTGCTGCCACAACAAATGTGATTGTTTATGCCATTGTTGCACAAATTCTGCATTTTGTATACTCTGGTGTAGAGCTAATCCAGCAACAGCAGCAGTGGAAGCAATTGCTACAAGTCTTATCACCGCAGTCACGACGATTCCAACCATCCTCCGATTGTGGTGGACAAGACCTTGCATAACCTTGTAAATTTGAGTAACCCCAGCAGATTCACTCCAAGTACGTGTTAAGTTTACAGGTAGCCAGGTTTCTTTTCTGGCTCTTAGTATATATAAATCGGAATGAGACTCATTCCAATTATTTTTCCACCAAGTAGTATTTATACAACTTAAGAATGTACAATGTTTGTACAGTTAACTACCCCTGTATTATTATCCCATTTAAAAATTCCTGTGAACTGTCTTGTTTTTCTAAGACCAGCCGAGCGGGCGCAAAAGAACCAGCGGGTAGGCAAGTGTAACAGCAAAACTGCTGGTTTATTTTGGTAACCTAAGGTGTGCGGGAGAAGTCTGTCGGCCTCCGGGGAAGGAGGCCGGCAGAGTCCCCCCATGGGGCTCTCGGACGGACTTCCCACAGTCCCGACATCCCGACAGGAGTGGGGCTGCAAGAAGGCCACCGGGCTGTGAGAAGGCCGCGTGGCTCAATGGCGGAGAGTGGCTTTTCTAGGAGTGGGAGGGCAATAGGTGGGGAATGGGCGTGTCAGGGGCGTTCCGCAGGTGCGACCAGGTAAATCTTGGTCTCTTCGGATTAACGTCACCTGGCGCATGCCCAGTTGGTCTGCACCCTCCCTGGGCGCTGGCTGCATTTTCGCGTGGGCGGGAAGAGTTGGTGGTGAAGAAGAACCCGGAAGTGCACCATCTTGCCTCCGTTCGTCCAAACAGTCCAACCTTTTATTGATAATAGTGATAAAGGGGTGCCGTGGTCTGTCTGGCTACTTCCTGCTGTTAAGGGGCGTCGTTAAGGTCAGGGCCCATGGTTGGTATTTGGACGCACGGATGAAAAATAAAATAAGGCACAGTATTAGTATAGGAATGAGGAATGGAAGCATTTGTTGGAATATGGGCAAAACCCAGAAGGATAGTCCTGGCAAGGTTGGGGAGTATGAGATAGTTAAGAAAATTTAGTAAGTTTGAGGCTAGTGGGGGAAAGCCAAACTGATTTCCACTGATTGCTTTCGGTAGGGGCCCTTTTTAGTTGGGAATGAGGAATGAGTGCGCAAAGGACTTGTTGGCCAGGCAGCAATTAAGGATTGGAGTTTTTCGTGGATTGGATGGCTTTCCACTTACTCCTACTACAGAGATATTGGATGGAAGGCTAGGTCCAGAGAAGGACGGCAAAACAGAATAGGTAGCCTCGCTGTTGATTAAAAAAGTAATTGTCTTACCCACTACCAGGAGAGTTACCCGTGGCTCGGCGAGGGTGATGGGAGTCCCCGAGTCTCAGCACCTTCAGTTGTCGTCGTCCAGATGTAGGAGCTGGAAGGAGCTCCCAGGATCCTGGGAAAGGGGGTCACGTAGAGGCGCGGCACCTGTTCTCAGGGTGGGGCAATCAGACTTCCAGTTTCCTCCCTGCTGGCAAGCAGGGCAGGGGGTTGCTGGTGGACGAGGGTTAGGACATTCACTGGCCTAATGTCCTGATGCCTTGCACTTATAGCAAGGCCGCGTTGGGACTCGGGGACCTTGCGGACACCTGTTGGTATAGTGTCCTGCCTTGCCACACTTATAGCAGGCTCCTTTCTAGCAGTGGCCTTTCTCCTTTCTAGCAGTGGCCTTGGAGTCTGTGGGGTATGTGCTCTCTGGTCTGGGGTTACGACTGGGCTGTAAAGCCGCTGCTAGGAGCTGTAACTCAGCCGTCTCCTCTCTGGAGCTATAGACCTTAAAGGCTAATTTAACTAGGTCTTGTATTGGTGTCTGAGGACCATCCTCTACCTTTTGAATTTTTTTACGAATGTCAGGTGCTGATTGAGAAATGAAATAAGACGCCAAAATGGTGGCCCCTGTGGGGGACGCTGGATCTAACTGGGTATACTGGGTTAGAACCTCAGTCAGTTTAGGGTAGAGGCTAGGATAACCTGGAGGTCATGCCAAGTTAAGTCATAGGCCCGACAAAGGTATCTAAATTCCTTTATGTATATGGTAGGATTAGCTGAGAAATCACCTAAACGCTTCTCAATTTTGGAAAGATCGGCCAATGAAAAAGGGACATGTACTCTGACTACCCCCTCCGCCCCAGCCACCTCTCGCAAAGGCGCTAACACTGTAGGAGGGTATGGGGCAGGAGTGGAGACATCAGCAGGGCACTTAGAGTGGGTGTGTGCAGAGACAGGAGACTCAAGACAGCCAGTTGGGGGACCCGAAGGAGGCACGGGACCGAGTGGATTACTAGAAGATAAGGAGGAGGAAGGAGGAGTCTGGGCAGGAAGGGAGGGGATGGAGAGAAGGAGTATAGGGACGAGAGCCCAAGGCCCAAAAGCCTTGTATGTAAATTTCGGACCGCTTGCCTAGCCGCTGGCAGAAATTGCTGAGGTCGATCACGCCACAGTGGAAAGGAAAATTAACCGCTTCCTCCTAAGGTCTTGTTCAAGCTGTGAGGTTTTTAAATTGGCTAGGAGGCACCCTAAGGGGGTGCTCTTTGGAAATTTGGACTGGGGGTTTCCCATTTGTTTCCTCTTTAC
>NC_045443.1:36453330-36456791 GCF_002776525.5 Piliocolobus tephrosceles | reverse complement strand
ACACAATGGACACAATGGAAATGGAAGTGGATCTCTGCCTGGCTTCAAAGCGTCCTTTGGAACCAGCAGAGACAGACTGGAGGCTCTTGAAGCCAAAGTGGAGGGTACCTTCAGGCAGACGTCTCCGTCCTGCAAGGCTCTCCGAAGCCACGTGGTGGCTTCCAAGCCACTTGGTGGCTCAAAATGGACCTCGGACCTGCGCAGGATTTTGGCCGAGGGACACAATGGACACAATGGAAATGGAAGTGGATCTCTGCCTGGCTTCACAGCGTCCTTTGGAACCAGCAGAGACAGAGTGGAGGCTCATGGAGCCAAAGTGGAGATTACCTTCAGGAGGACGTCTCCGTCCTGAAGGCGTCTCCCGAGCCACTTGGTGGCTCAAAATGGACCTCGGACCTGCACAGGGTTTCTGGCCGAGGGAGGTAAAGAGGAGACAAGGGCACTTACCCCAGAGAGGCCATGAGAGTGAGGGAAGCAGGTCTCAGGTCCTGGTCCGTCCGCGGCGTGGAACAAGGAGGAGGAGGCTCCCCAGACCCTGGGGGCCCTGAGGAGGGGTCTCCTCCCGGGTTCGGCACCATCTGTCTTGTTTTTCTAAGACCAGCCGAGCGGGCGCAAAAGAACCAGCGGGTAGGCAAGTGTAACAGCAAAACTGCTGGTTTATTTTGGTAACCTAAGGTGTGCGGGAGAAGTCTGTCGGCCTCCGGGGAAGGAGGCCGGCAGAGTCCCCCCATGGGGCTCTCGGACGGACTTCCCACAGTCCCGACATCCCGACAGGAGTGGGGCTGCAAGAAGGCCGCCGGGCTGTGAGAAGGCCGCGTGGCTCAATGGCGGAGAGTGGCTTTTCTAGGAGTGGGAGGGCAATAGGTGGGGAATGGGCATGTCAGGGGCGTTCCGCAGGTGCGACCAGGTAAACCTTGGTCTCTTCGGATTAACGTCACCTGGCGCATGCCCAGTTGGTCTGCACCCTCCCTGGGAGCTGGCTGCATTTTCGCGTGGGCGGGAAGAGTTGGTGGTGAAGAAGAACCCGGAAGTGCACCATCTTGCCTCCGTTCGTCCAAACATGAACAACAAGTAAGGCTTTCTTACACATGCAATAACATATCTAGAACTATTTCGATGCAAAGATATATGGAAAGGGTTAGCAACATTAGTAAGATTTAAGGACATGTTTCCCATGAAAGTGAACATTGGTTTACCAGCAGCTAGCAACTTCCAAATATGACTTTGCATTTGTGAAGTATAAGCCAAATGTGGCATAGGGGGTGATAGACCACCATCATGCCAAATAATAGTTTCATTGCCATCCGCAGAAATGCTGTGATTACCTTTATGACAACGCAGGTTGACATGGCTGAATTTAGTTTGAAAATCTCCATGTATACTCCAATCTGTAACAAGGTATTTACGACTCTTCCCTTTTACTTCTAACAACAATCATGGCCCACTACCTCTACATCTAGTCCACTCTAGTTGGGAAACACCTCCAGACACATCAGGGATAGGGCATAAAGATAATGTAGTGGGCAGAGTTTCTTTTAGTAATGCAGTATGATTATATTTAAAACTTTGAGCAACAATAATCATAGTAAAGGCAGCAATGTGACTATAATTATAACAAACAGCCCAAGCCTCATGAGAAGGATGCAGACAATGTGGACTACTCCCAAGACATATAGGTAACCCTTCAACCCCAAATTGATATGAACTATTTACTGTGCCAGTGTCTAATTCAGGATCCTGGTTTAAAAAAGGTGATGGCATCCAAGCAGTATCACTAGTAAATACTGGGACTTCTCTGTCTCCCCAAGCCACACATTGATATAAGGGTGGAAAAGGAATATAAGCCCAGTATGTAAATTCTCCAGCCATTACCTGACAATTTACTACAGCCAGCATAGCCAGGAATAAAGTCAGTGGGGTTTTGGGCTGCCCAGCTTGTTGAACAACCCCTTCAGCTTCCTGAGTAAGCTTTTTTGGTTGACCCCATGTCGGGGGCTCCGCACGTCGAGTTCCGAAGGTGAATGTTCTCTGAGCGCTCAGATTCAGCTCCTGAAATTTCTTGAGAAACTCTTTGGATCGGCTCCTCTTCACCATGGCACTGTTTCAACCGTTGAGATGGAAACGACTCATCTCTGGCACCTGTACGGACAAGAGCATAGCCTCGGCCCCATTGTAAAACTTTTCCTTTTAAATATTTCCCTTGTAATGAAGGATAATACACCCACAGGTTACTGTTTTGCGGCTTTTCTAAAGGCTGTTGAAAATGTTTCACCACTGCAGACTGCTGTAATTGGCGCCAATGGTTGAGAAAATTTAAAGTAAAAAGGGCTTTCAGAATTTGGTGTTTTGGGGAATCTCGACCATCTCCCCCGTTTTGTTTTAAAAGTTGTAATTTTAGGGTAGCACTGGCTCTTTTAATAATTGCTTGACCTTGATTGTTAAATGGAATACCAGTGGAATGATGAATATGGTATAAAGAGAGGAAGGCAGCCAATTTGTGAGAGCAATAAGTAGGGGCATTATCAGTTTTTAATTTAGCAGGAACTCCCATAGCTGCAAAGCAAGTAAGTAAATGAGTAATAACAGAGTAAGCCTTTTCAGAGGGTAATGGCATAGCCCACTGGAAATGTGACCACGTATCAATAGTATGATGAACATATTTTAAATGACCAAAGGAAGGAACATAAGTTACATCCATTTGCCAAATGGGATTTTGTTGAATGCCTTGAGGATTAATACCTGGACTTAAAAAAGGTGCAATAATAGGAGCACAAGATGGGCAGGCTCTGACAATAGCTCGCGAAAGGAGTTTGAGGAAATAATGGTAAAGAAGTCTGAGAAATATATTTAGTTACATATACAGCATATTGGGAATCACTAACTATATTACAAGGGGTTTGAGGCCAGTCTTGTAGAACCATAAGAATGGCAAAAAGTTCTCCTTGTTGTACTGATTCAAATGGATAGTGAGAAATTTTTGAATTGTCTGAAGTCCAGCCTTTCCTTCCATTGCTTGAAGCATCAGTAAAAAAGGTGGGACCTTTAACTGGAGTTTAAGAGATAGGATTATATGGCAGTAAAGAATATTGTTGCAGAGAAGCAAATAATCTATTACTAGGATAATGCTGAGAAAAAGAACCAGTATACTCAGTGCAAGCCACTTGCCAACCTTCATAAGTTTTCAATAGAGGTGATTTTTTTTTAAATGGCTTTATTAGCCAAAAACAGCCACTCTAGAATATTATTATCTTGGTGTAAAATGGCCGTTGGTGAATGGGGAGTATGAAAAAGACACAACGAAAGTGGAAGATTGCATACCTTGAGGAAGAATTTTCCATTGATATCTTTGAGTAGGCTGTCCATTATTATATTCAGGAACAGTAAAGGCAAATTTTTCACAATCTTGGGGTTGTAACGGGATAGTAAAAAAAAAAAAAAAAAAAAAAAAAAAAAAAAAAAAC
>NC_045443.1:36442154-36453230 GCF_002776525.5 Piliocolobus tephrosceles | reverse complement strand
AAAAAAAAAAAAAAAAAAAAAAAAAAAAAAAAAAAAAAAACCTTTAAGATCTATAACGATTAATTTCCAATTTTGTGAGATAAGAGTTGGATTAGGAAGCCCAGGTTGTAAAATCCTCATAGGTAGAATACAAGCATTTACAGCTCTAAGATCAGTTAATAAGTGCCATTTTTCTTTTTTTTTTTTTTTTTTTTTTTTTTTTTTTTTTTTTTTTTTTTTTGATGAGACAAACACAAGGGAATTCCATGCAGAAATACTTGGTTCAATATGCCCCTCGGCCAGTTGTTCCTTAACTAAATTCTTTAAAGCCTTAAGTTTTTCTTCAGATAATGGCCACTGTTCCACCCAAACAGGAGTTGTAGTTTTCCACTTCAATTGCAAAGTTTGAGGCTTGTGGACAGTGGCTAAGAGTTTAAAGGATTGTAGCCCATTTTGAACATCATATTTTTGGCAGCTGAAGAAATATGACGAATGCTTAAAAAGGCACCAAATTGTTGTAAAAGATCATGGCCCCAAAATTTAATATTAATAAGAACAGTATAAAAGAACACTTTTCCTTGTTATCCTTCAGGTCCTACACAGCTCAGGGGCTCGACACTTTGGTAGACTATAGAAGCAGTACCTAGGCCGGATAGAGTAACCGATACTTGTCTCTTTTTCCAATGATCAGGCCATTGAGCCAAACATATAATAGATACATCCACTCCTGTGTTGACTAATCCCTCAAAAAGTATCCTATTAATTTGCAATGAACATAAAAGTTTTTGATCAGAAACTAAAGTTTCCCAGAAAACAGTTTTCCCAGTACTACCGAAACCTCCTTGTCGAGACACATCTCTAGATAAGAAAGGCAAAAAAAGGCAATAAAAGCAATTGTGTAATACTTTCCCCTGCTTCTAGGTGCATAAATTGTGAGACTTGTACCATAATAAGGATTTCATCAGTAAAATCAGGATCAATAATTCCTGGGACCACCACTAACCCCCGCATAGCGCTGCTGCTTCAACCTAACAAAAGTCCTACATGTCCCTTTGGCAAAGGACCACACACTCCAGTAGCCAACTTATATTTTCCTCCATTAGGAGATAAAGTATAAGGCTGGACAATAGCTACATCAGCAGTGGCACTCTGCATAGTCGCAGCATAAAGCTGAGAAACTGGGGTAGGGTAAGATGTTTTTAAGGAAGACTAGAGGTCATTCCTTGATGTTTTAAGCCACTGCTCACTGGGTACTGGAGTAGGCCTGCATTGTAGTTGTTGGGGCCCCAAGCCTGTGGGCCCTGGCTCCCGTTTCCCGAGAGGGGTGACAATACATTCCCACTTTTATCAGTTTTTGAATGGCATTCATTGTTCCAATGTTGACTCTTGCCACATCGTTTACACATATCAGATGGTAACCTTTTTTCTTTTAGAGCAGAAGAGCCTAATTTTTTCTGGCATTCCTTTTTTTAAAATGACCGGGTTTCCCACATTGATAGCATATACCTTGTTTAGAATTGCCTTTTAAAGCCTTAGAAAGTGTCCCAGCAAAAAACTGAGCATTGTAAATAGCTCCTCCAACACCTGCACAAGCCTGAATGTATTCATCTAAATCAGCTCCACTAGCTTTTAGAGGACGCGGCAATTTTTGGCACTCGGGATTAGCACTCTCAAAAGCCAGAGTATCCAAAAGAATTTTAGCAGCAGGGCCTGAACCTACAGTCTTTAATACAGCATCTTGAAGACGGGCTACAAAATCTGGATACGGCTCAGTGGCTCCTTGTAGGATCTTTACAAAAGATAAAGAAGTTTTACCCGCTATTTCAACCTTAGTCCACGCTTTTATAAACAAGGCTTTAATCTGAGTGAGAGCAATATCATCTAGTCCTGCCTGAGCATAAAGAGTGGCGTATTGTCCTGAACCCATAAACTGTTCTTCAGTAGGTCCTGGGGGATTTCGGGTAGCATTTTTTCTAGCTTGTACTCTTGCTTCCTCCCACCACCAACTTTTTAATTGAAGCCATTGCAAATGATCAAGGACAGCCTGTCCCAATATTCCCCAGTCAATAGGAATCATCATATGTTATGAAGAGAAGGAATCAAGAAGGCCAAGAACAAACGGTGACTGAGGTCCATAATTAGAAATTGCAGGTTTCATTTCTTTCAAAAATTTAAATTGTAGGGCTGTAAAAGTCACATTCTGGCCACCGTTTGGGAACTGAGCACTGGGGCCGAAAGCAGCCCATGTTATTGGGAATAAATTTAATTCCTCGAAATCATCCTTTTCCTTCGATTCCTTCTTTTCTCCTACAGGAGAAAAAGGCACAGAGAAAACCGGACCTGATATAGGCAAAGAGGTTGGAGGTGGAGGCAAAGGGAAATCTTTTTCAAGGTAACAGGGAAGGCTCATGGCGGAGAGACAGGAGAAACAGGAGCAGTGGCACCTTGCAATTTTAACAACTGTTGTAACGTCTCTAAAATACGCTGCAAATCAGAATTTTCTTCAGATGAAGGAGGCATTAGCTCTTCTTCCAATTCCTTGTCCTCAGCAACCAGGGTGTAAATATGTTTCTCTCTAGGACCATTCCTCTCTAAAGCTTCAGATGCCTCACCTCCTGTGGCAGTGTTGCCACGCTCTGAGTCAGTTTCAAGTAACTCTAATGCCTGAGTAATGGAACTACACAAAGTCCACAAAGTCAGAGGCATCATTTGCCCTTGCTGATGAGTTCAACGCAGGACTTTAACAACTTGTAACCATTCCTTTCGATTTAATTGCACTTTGGTTTGATATCGAAACCAATAACAAAACAGTCCCTGAAGCAACCACAAATATTCAGAGGCCAGAGAGGTGGAATTCCCCATAATTTTCCCATGGGTCCCCCTTCTTATTTATTTACCTGCCCGCGGTCTCCCCGTGCCTGCCCGGGGTGTTCCCCCTCCGGTTCCTTGCTCTCATGGAGTCACAGACCCTGCTCGCTGCACCAGATGTTGGGGTCCGCATGTTTCCTAAACAAAGGAATGAACACACAAGACAACACAAGACAAGACAAACATGGCGGCCACCCCGAATGACATGCTCTGCTTTATTTTATACAGTCGTTTGTGGAATGTTACCAAGTCACAAGACACATTGTTGTTTTTCTGACCTTTCCCCGACTTCCTGGATTTCCAAGATGTTTACATATAAACAAGCCCCCAGGGTCTGCTGTTTGCAGCTGGTTCCTATCGGGAACGCCCTGTTTTGTTTGCAAAAGCAGGACTTATCGGGAACACCCTGCTTCGTTTGCAAGAGCAGGACTTATCGGGAACGTGTCCTTTGCGAGCACGTAGTCCTCTACATTCCAAAAGCCTTTTCTTAATTTTAGCATCATTTGCCATCTGAAGAGACTACAATGAGAAAGTTTTATTTTTGATCTCAGTAAGTTCTGGCTTCTTTATATATTAAAGTTTTTTCTGTTGCTTAATACTCTCATCTGTCATTTTATAACAGACAGCTATAAACCAGGTATCATCATCAACATTCTCCTTGTAAATATACATAATTTTCTAGTCCTATTTTCTATTTCTGTTTTCTACATTACTTCACATGATAGTGTTGCTTAACTTTCTGTCACTACCTAATAAATATCCCCATTCTTCCAACTTTCAATAACATCGTTAATTTCCTTTCAGCCCTCACTATGAGCCACCTCAAGGTGGCATATAGTTACACTAAGAATCTCTTCAAGGCCCTTAGACCTTAACTAACAATCTTGTTAAGGTTTTTCCAGCTTCAGACCACCACCTAGTCCTAAAGCCACGTTTTAGGGTTTTGTTATGGTAGCACATCACTCCCAGCTACAAAAATGTGTAAAAACTATCTACTATGGGTTTAAAAACTTCTAAAAACTTAATGGCTTAAAATAACTTTCATGTTTCTCGAGAAGCTGCACTGTAGGCAAAAGATTGCTGCACTAAATTAAAGAAAACTTGAATAAATAAAGAGATACAATATATTCATTGATTATAAAACTAAACATTATTAAGATAACAGTTCTTCTCCAAATCAAAGAAGCAAGTCAACACAATCCTTACTAAAATCCAACCAGCAATTTTTAGTAGAAATTGACAAGCTGTAGCCAAAATGCCTATGGAAATGCAAGCAACCAAGCCCAGCCAAAACAATTTTGAAAAAGAACAGGAAGTAACACTACAATCAAGATAGTATGATATTGGCATAAGAAGATATATATAGATCAATGAAACAGAATAAAGAGTTCAAACTCACATGTATGGTCAATTGATTTTCGATAAAAGTGCAAAGTTAATTAAGAAAGAGTAGTCTTTTCAATAAATAGTGCTGGAGCAACTGGATATCTATATGCAAAAACAAACATAAAAAACCTAATAACCCTATATAATATACACAAAAGTTTTCTGAAAATGAATCACAGACCCAAATATAAGAACTAAAAATAAAAAACTTCAGGAAGAAAAAGCAGGAGAAAATTTTTGTGACCACAATCAATAATTTTTAAAAGACAAATTTGATTTTATCAAAATTTAAAACTTTTGCCCTTCAAAAGACACCATTAAGAAAATTAAAAGATGATTCCTGGGCAAGATGGCTGAATAGGAACAGCTCCGGTCTGCAGCTCCCAGCAAGATCAGTGCAGAAGGTGGGTGATTTCTGCATTTCCAACTGAGGCACCTGGCTCATCTAATTGTGACTGGTTAGACAGTGGGTGGGTGAGCAGAAGCAGGGTGGGGCATTGCCTCACCCAGGAAGTGTAAGGGGTCTGGGGACTCCCTCCCCTAGCCAAGGGAAGCCATGAGGGACTGTGCCATGAGGAACTGTGCATTCCAGCCCAGATACTATGCTTTCCCACAGTCTTCACAACCCGCAGACCAAGAGATTCCCTTGGGTGTCTATACCACCAGGGCCCTGGGTTTCAAGCACAAAACTGGGCAGCCATTTGGGCAGACACTGAGCTAGATGCAGTTTTTTTTTCATACCCCAGTGGCACCTGGAACACCAGCAAGACAGAACCATTCATTCCCCTGGAAAGGGGGCTGAAGCCAGGGAGCTAAGTGACCTAGCTCAGTGGATCCCACCCCTACAGAGACCTTCAACCTAACATCCACTGGCTTGAAATTCTCTCGCTGCCAGCACAGCAGTCTGAAGTCAACCTGGGATGCTCCAGCTTGATGGGGGGAGGGGTGTCGACCATTACCGAGGCTTGAGTAGGTGGTTTTCCCCTAACAGTGTAAACAAAGCCACAGGGAAGTCTGAACTGGGTGGAGCCCACCACAGCTCAGCAAAGCCTCTGTAGCCAGACTGTTTCTCTAAATTCCTCCTCTCTGGGCAGGGCATCTCTGAAAGAAAGGCAGCAGCACCAGTTAGGGGCTAACAGATAAAACTCCCATCTCCCTGAGACAGAGCACCTTGGGGAAGGAGCAGCTGTAGGCACAGCTTCAGCAGACTTAAATGTTCCTGCCTGACAGCTCTGAAGAGAGCAACAAATCTCCCAGCACAGCTCTTGAGCTCAGCTAAGGGACAGACTGTCTCATCAAGTGGGTCCCTGACCCCTGTGCCTCCTGACTTGGAGACACCTCCAAGCAGGGTTGACAGACATCACATGCAGAAGAGCTCCAGCTGGCATCTGGTGGGTGCCTCTCTGGGACAAAGGTTCCAGAGGAAGGAATAGGCAGCAATCTTTGCTGTTCTGCAGGCTCCGCGGGTAATATCCGGGCAAACAGCGCCTGGAGTGGACCTCCAGCAAACTCCAGGAGACCTGCAGCAGAGGGACCTGTTAAAAGGAACTAAAAAACAGAAAGGAATAGCATCAACATCAACAAAAAGGATGTCCACACAGAAACCCGATCTGAAGGTCACCAACATCAAAGACTAAAGTTAGATAAATCCACAAAAATGAGGATAAACCAGCATAAAAAGACAGAATTTCCAAAACCAGAACACCTCTTCTCCCCCAGAGGATCACAACTCCTCACCAGCAAGGGAACAAAACTGGACAAAGAATGAATATGATGAATTGACAGAAGTAGGCTCCAGAAGGTGGATAATAATAAACTCCTCCAAGCTAAAGGCACATGTTCTAACCCAATGCAAGGAAGCTAAGAACATTGAAAAGAGGTTAGAGGAATTGCTACACTAGAATAACCAGTTTACAGAAAAACATAAATGACCCGATGGAGCTGAAAAACACAGCACTAGAACTTTGTGAAGCATACACAAGTATCAATAGCCCAATAAATCAAGTGGAAGAAAGGATATCAGAGATTGAAGATCAACTTAATGAAATAAAGCATGAAGACAAGATTAGAGAAAAAATAATGAAAAGAAATGAATAAAGCCTCCAAGAAATAGGGGCTATGTGAAAAGACCAAACCTATGTTTGATTGGTGTACCTGAAGGTGACAGGGAGAATGAAACCAAGTTGGAAAACACTCTTCAGGATATTATCCAGGAGAACTCACCCAACCTAGCAAGACAGGCCAACATTCAAATTCAAGAAATACAGAAACACCACAAAGATACTCCTCAAGAAGAGCATCCCCAAGACACATAATTGTCAGATCCACCAAGGTTGAAATGAAGGAAAAAATGTTAAGGGCAGCCAGAGAGAAAGGTTGGGTTACCCAAAAAGTGAAGCCCATCAGACTAACAGCGGATCTCTCTGCAGAAATCCTACAAGTCAGAAGACACTGCGGGGCCAATATTCAACATTTTAAAGAAAATAATTTTCAACCCAGAATTTCATATCCAGCCAAACTAAGTTTCACAAGTGAAGGAGAAATAAAATCCTTTACAGACAAGCAAATGCTGAGAAATTTTGTCACCACCAGGCCTGCCTTGGAAGAGCTCCTGAAGGAAGCACTAAACATGGAAAGGAACAACTGGTACTGGCCACTGCAAAAACCTACCAAATTGTGAAGACCATCAACACTGAAGAAACTGCATCAACTAACAGGCAAAATAACCAGCTGACATCATAATGACAGGATCAAATTCACACATAACAATATTAACCTTAAATGTAAATGGGCTAAATGCCCCAATTAAAAGACAAAGACTGGCAAATTGGATAACCAGTCAAGACCCATAGGTGTGCTGTATTCAGGAGACTGATCTCACATGCAAAGACACACATAGGCTCAAAATACAAGGATAGAGGAATATTTACCAAGCAAATATAAAGCATAAAAAAAAAAAAAAAGCAAGCAAGGGTTGCAATCCTAGTTTCTGATAAAACAGACTTTAAACCAACAAAGATCAAAAAAGATGAGAGGCATTACATAACAGTAAAGGGATCAAAGAAACAAGAAGAGCTAACTATCCTAAATACATATGCATCTAATGCAAGAACACTCAGATTCATAAAACAAATTCTTAGAGATCTACAAAGAGACTTAGACTCCCACATAATAATAGAGGGAGACTTTAGCACCCCACTGCCAGTGTTAGATAGAAAATTAACAAGGATATTCAAGACTTGAACTCAGCTCTGGACCAAGCGGACCTAACAGACATCTACAGAACTCTCCACCCAAAATCAACAGAATATACAGAATATACAGAATTTTTCTCAGCACCACATTGCACTTATTCTAAAACTGACCATATAATTGGAAGTAAAACACTCCTCAGCAAGTGCAAAAGAACGTAAATCATAGCAAACAGTTACTCAGACCACAGTGCAATCAAATTAGAACTCGGGATTAAGAAACTCACTCAAAGCCACATGGAAACTGAACAACTTGCTCCTGAATGACTACTGGGTACATAAGGAAATGAAGGCAGAAATAAATAAGTTCTTTGAAACCAGTGAGAACAAAGACACAATGTACCAGAATCTCTAGGACATGGCTAAAGCAGTGGTCACAGGGAAATTTATAGCACTAAATGCCCACAAGAGAAAGCAGGAAAGATCTAAAATTGACACCCTAACATCACAATTAAAAGAACTAGAGAAGCAAGAGCTAACAAATTCAAAAGCTAGCAGAGGACAAGAAATAACTAAGATAAGAGCAGAACTGAAGAAGATAGAGACAAGAAAAACCCTTCAAAAAATCAATGAATCCCAGAGCTGGTTTCTCGAGAAGATTAACAAGATAGATAGTCCACTAGCCAGACTAATAAAGAAAAGAGAGAAGAATCAAATAGACGCAATAAAAGATGATAAATAGGAGATCACCACTGATCCCACAGAAATACAAACTACCACCAGAGGATACTATAAACACCTCTCTGCTGATAAACTAGAAAATCTAGAAGAAATGGATGAATTCCTGGACACATACACACTCCCAGCACTAAACCGGGAAGAAGTTGAATCTCTGAATGCATCAATAACAGGTTCTGAAATTGAGTCAGTAATTAATAGCCTACCAACCTAAAAAAAGCTCAGGACCAGATGGATTCAGAGCCAAACTCTACCAGAGGTACAAACAGGAGCTGGTACCGTTCCTTCTGAAACTATTCCAAACAATAGAAAAAGAGGGACTCTTCACTAACTCATTTTATGAGACCAGTATCATCCTGATAACAAAACCTGGCAGAGACACACACACACAAAATAAAATTGCAGGCCAATATCCCTGATGAACATCAATGCGAAAATTCTTCATTAAATACTGGCAAACTGAATCCAGCAGCACATCAAAAAGCTTATCCATCACGAAGTCAGCTTCATCCCTGGGATGCAAGCTGGCTTAACATACTGAAATCATTAAACGTAATCCATCACACATAAACAGAACCAATGTCAAAAACCACATGATTATCTCAATAGATGCAAAAAATAAATGGCCTTCAATAAAATTTAACACCCCTTCATGCTAAAAACTCTTAATAAACTAGGTATTGATGGAACGAATCTCAAAATAATAAGAGGTATTTATGACAAACCCACAGCCTATACCATACTGAATGGGCAAAAGCTGGAAGCAATTCCCTTTGAAAACTGGCACAAGGATGCTCTCTCTCACCACTCCTATTCAATATAGAATTGGAAGTTCTGGCCAGGGCAATCAGGCAAGAGAAGGAAATAAAGGGTATTCAAATAGGGAGAGAGAAAGTCAAATTGTCTCTGTTTGCAGATGACATGATTGTATATTTTGAAAATCCAATTTTCTAAGCCCCAAATCTTGTTAAGCTGATAAGCAATTTTGGCAAAGTCTCAGGATACAAAATCAATGTGGAAAAATCACAAGCATTCCTATACACCAATAATAGACAGAGTCAAATCATGAGTGAACTCCTGTTCACAATTATTACAAAGAGAATAAAATACCTAGGAACGCAACTTACATGGGATGTGAAGGACCTCTTAAAGGAGAACTACAAACCACTGCTCAAGGAAATGAGAGAGGACACAAACAAATGGAAGATCATTCCATGCTCATGGATAGGAAGAATCAATATTGTGAAAATGGCCATACTGCACGAAGTAATTTATAGATTCAATGATATCCCCATAACAGAATCAGACTTTGACAGAATTAGAAAAAAACTACTTTAGATTTAATATGGAACCAAAAAAGAACCCGTATAGCCAAGACAATCCTAAGCAAAAAGGACAAAGCTGGAGGCATCATGCTATCTGACTTCAAACCATACTACAAGGCTACAGTAACCAAAACAGCATGATACTGGTACCAAAACAGATACATAGACCAATGGAACAGAACAGAGGCCTCAGAAATAATGCCACACATCTACAACCATTTGATCTTTGACAAACCTGACAAAAACAAGCAATGGGGAAAGGATTCCCTATTTAATAAACACTGTTGGGAAAACTGGCTAGCCATATGCAGAAAAGTGAAACTGGACCCCTTCCTTACACCTTATACAAAAATTAACTCAAGATGGATTAAGGGTTTAAACATAAGACTTAAAACCATAAAATTCCTAGAAGAATACCTAGGCAATACCATTCAGGACATAAGCATGGGCAAAGACTTCATGACTAAAACACCAAAAGTAATGGCAACAAAAGCCAAAATTGACAAATGGGATCTAATTAAATAAAAGAGCTTCTGCACAGCAAGAGTGAACAGGCAACCTACAGAATGGGAGAAAAATTTTGCAATCTATCCATCCGACAAATGCCTAATATCCAGAATCCACAAGGAACTTACACAAATTTACAAGAAGGGCAAAGGATATGAACAGACACTACTCAAAAGAAGACATTTATGCAGTCAACAAACATGAAAAAAAGCTCATCATCATTGGTCATTAGAGAAATGTAAATCAAATCCACAATGAGATAACATCTCACGCCAGTTGGAATGGCTATTATTAAAAAGTCAGGAAAGAACAGATGCTGGAGAGGAAGTGGAGAAATAGGAATGCTTTTACACTGTTGATGGGAATGTAAAATAGTTCAACAATTGTGGAAGACAGTGTGGTGATTCCTCAAGGATCTAGAACTAGAAATACCATTTGACCCAGCAATCCCATTACTGGGCATATGCTCAAAGGATTATAAATAATTCTACTATAAAGACACATGCACATGTATGTTTATTGCAGCATTATACACAATAACAAATAATTGGAACCAACCCAAACGCCCATCAATGATAGACTGGATTAAGAAAATGTGGCATATATATACCATGGAATACTGTGCAGCCATAGAAAAGGATGAGTCCATGTCCTTTGCAGGGACATGGATGAAGCTTCAAAGCATCATTCTCAGCAAACTAACATAGGAACAGAAAACCAAACACCGCATGTTCTCACTCATAAGTAGGAGCTGAACTGTGAGAACACATGGACACAGGGAGGAGAACATCATACACCGGAGCCTGTAAGGGTGTGGAGTGCTAGGGGAGGGATAGCATTAGGAGAAATACCTAATGTAGATGACTGGTTGATGAGTGCTGCAAACCGCCATGGCACATGTATACCAATGTAACAGACCTGCACGTTCTGCACCTGTATCCCAGAGCTTAAATTATAATAGAAGAAGAAGAAGAAAGAAGAAAGAAGAAGAAGAGGAGGAGGAGGAGGAAGAAAGAAGAGGAAGAAGAAGAAGAAGAAGAAGAAGAAGAAGAAGAAGAAGAAGAAGAAGAAGAAGAAGAAGA
>NC_045443.1:36409478-36442054 GCF_002776525.5 Piliocolobus tephrosceles | reverse complement strand
AGGAGGAGGAGGAGGAGGGGAGGAGGAGGAGGAGGAGGAGGAGGAGGGGAGGAGGAGGGGAGGAGGAGGGGAGGAGGAGGGGAGGAGGAGGAGGAGGAGGAGGAGGAGGAGGAGAGGAGGAGGAAGACAAGGACGAGGAGGAGGAAGAGGAGGAGGAGGAGGAAGAAGAGGAGGAGGAAGAAGAGGAAGAAATAAGAGAGGAAGGAGAGGAAGAAGAAGAAGAGGAAGAGGAAGCAGCAGCAGCAGCAGCAGCAGAAGCAACAGAAGCAGCAGCAGCAGCAGCAAAGAAGAAGAAAATTAAAAGACAATACAGACTGTGAAAAATAGTTTTGCTGGTACAAGTTGTTTTGAAAAGGCAAATTTATTCCACATGACTGACATATTAGGAAACAATTTGAGCATAATGCAAGTATCTCACTGGCTGATGTGCAGTTGTGTCCACAAGAAACACCAGGTGAACACACAAACCTGTACCCATAAGAACTGAACCACATAATATGCAAAATGAACACATACACACCACGCAGACACCTACCAGCTCAATTCACTGAGTGTATTATCTCATAAGGTTGTGTTTTGCCATTCTTTCACATTGTGAATATTTATAGATATCAATTATATAGTCATATATAGGTTATTATATATAATACATATATAAAATATACATGAATAAATACAGTCAGTCAACATCCTAAAAATGTCTATGTGTCCTGATTTTAAAATGTCAAACAGTGCATGATACAGAAAGTATTAAGTATTAAAGAGAAGCTTGAAATAAAGCTTTTTGAAGGAAATGGGAAAACATGTGGTACTTCCTGAGCAACAGGCATAAAGGAACACATATTGGAGACCAACAGAAACAGCACTGTAAAAATAAAACAAATGCCTGTGGCTAAAGCCATTTCAAGTGTTATGAAGTCTATAAGAAGGCCTAAAGACATATAAGAAATAGGAAAACAGTTGAGCATATGGGTTAAAAAGCAAACAGGGATAAAAATCAGGAAAAACCTTTCCTACAGTCAAAGAGAAAGCATTTATCTATATACAATATAAAGACCCTAAATATGTCACCAAACCCAACAGAGCAGATCTTTCATGCTGGTAGTGGCTAGTTTTGTGATTTCAAACACTGTTACAGCTGTAGGGCTGACACTTGTGGAATGACAATTATTTTTTATCAGCATTTGGAAGGTATTATTACACTGTCTTTGAGCTTCCATAATTACTGTTAGTAAGTCATCAGACACCGTAGCTGTCTTTTCTTTTTTTTTTTTTCCACACAAAACTACAATTTAATGACAGAAAGAGACATACTTTGGGTATTTATGATGAGTAGTCTCATAGATGACTCAATAAGCCAAATAATGAAAAAGTAAATCACCTTGGGAAAAGATTGAAATTTCTTGGTTTGACACAAAATGCTGACAAATACAAAGATAACAAAAATTCATAAAATGCCACTAAAAAAGAGGATCTAGACAACAAACTAAATGGAATGATGTTCATTCATTGTCACTATACAAGAAAACATAAAATGTCCTGAAATCTTACAGTCCATACATGAACAAAACATGATAACATTTTCCCAAAATTTGACAACAATCCTAAAAATGTATATGATGCTGCCAATAAAAAAGCTATAAAGCTGAAATAAACTTTTCCAAACTATCAATAATAAAAACTAAATTATGATCTACCATACTAGAGGAAAAACTGAATTCCTTTTAGATTCTTCTTTTAGAAACTATAACACAAAAGCACTGTCATACAAACAGCAATCAAAGAATGTGCAAATAAAAAATGCAGACAAACTACAGCAGCTTGACAGGTAGTTATTTAATCAAAACAATATATTTTTCTGAATTTTGTCATGTTTGTAGTATTTAGTGGCTCTCTTAAATTTATAAATTGTTATAATTTCTTCCCTATTGTAAATAAATGTTGATTTTATATCTAAATTTGTATAAGTAACTTTGTATTATTTTTCTTAAAGAGGCCCCCAAATTATGTCAGTTCCTACCCCTACAAAACTTGGGTCTTCTCCTGGCTTGAAATATAGAAGACACATAATAAATGTTTACTGAATAAAATTACATTGAAAAAGTTAAAAAAAAAAAAAAGAAGGCAGCAGATGAAAGCTGGGACAGACTGAAGAAAACTGAGACATATGGTCATGCTACTTAGAAGAGAAGATAATAAAATATGTTTTCTAATATCCATTTTATAATTAGATTTGAACGCCAAATATCATTGATATTATTGCAAGTGTTTTATGATACCAACCCCTGTTGTCCGATGAAATGTGAGTCTGGATTTATATTCTAGCTTATATAATTCTGGAAGAGGTTCCAGGAGTGTTTCAATGTGCTCCCCCACAAAAAAAAAAAAAAAAAAAAAGTTTAATAGCTCAATGAATGCCTATTGTCTCACTGGTTACTGCTCCATAGAGTAAATATGAGTAAACATCAAGGACAAAAATTTAATTTTTAACTTTTTCAATGTAGCTGTCTTTTCTAAGAATGTAGTCTTTTTCTCTTCAGTGGCTTTCATGTTTTTTCATTTGACTTTCAGGCTCTGTCATTTTATTATGTTGGGACTAGAATATAGATTTCATTTTTTTAAATCCCACTTGGAAATTGGTCTTCATGAATCTGTGGATTACATAATAGATAAATTCTGGAAAAGTTCTCAGCTATTATCTCTTCAAATTATGCCTCTATTCTCTCTCTCTCCTATACTGTTGATACTTCAATCAAACACACAGAGCTTCTCACTCTGTCCTTCATATTGTTTAATAAATGCTCTTTCATATTTTCTATTTCTTGTTCTCTTCTGGCATTCTGGAAAATTTATCCTTATATATATTTCACTTCACAAATTCTCTCTTCACCTGTACCTAACATGCCACTTCACCCACATATGAAATTTTCAGCAGATGGCAGAAATGGAAACCTGAGACTGGAGAATGGTAAAACTATAAAAATTAGCAATATTAACCTTCTAGTTATACCTATGAAGCCAATTCATCCATTCACGTGTCATAATCTCTGCCTGTCTTAATTTGACCTGCCTCAAAAACAAACTATGAGGCAAGGATTCAAGTACATATAGCTTGTTTGGGGTATGATCTCAAGAAACACATGGAAGTGGAAAGTAAGACAGATGGGAAAAGAAGGAAAGTAATAAAGTGTTTGTTATTAAGCAAGTTACCATTGTGAGCAACTTAAGGTTAATCTTTCTGAGGAACTTGGCAGGAGTAGTGTTTTCCAACATGAGAGGGCACAGACATCACTCTACGGATTCCCAGGACTTATTGCCTGAGATTCTGATTCAGTAATTTGGGGGTGGGTTCCACAAATTTTAATTACTAACCAGCTCCCAACCAATGTTGATGTTATTGTTACTGGTCAGTGGATACTTTGAGTAAGCAGAGGTGTAGAACACACTTTCAAAGACTTATCCCACTCAAGAGGGAAGGGAGGAGTATTTATCCACCAATTCCCATAAGCTATTGTTTAAAACGACTGTGCTTACATAGCATTAACATTCTGGTACTTCCATCTGCCTCCTCCTAGGCAGAAGAGGTACTGCAGCCAAAAGAAACCCCTTAGGAAATGAGTCATGCACTGGCAGCTGCAAGTCAGGTTGGTATATATGAAAATAAGGGATGCCCAAGAAACGTAAGCTGGGCACAGATAGCATTTGCTACATTCCTATATTGTCATGGAGGAAAACAGACAATTAATCAAGAAATTATAAATAAATTACAATTGTTGTAAGTGCTTTAAAAGTAAATTACATGAAACTACCCCTAAAGATAGCCTCTCATCTTATCACAGACGGAAACTTCCTAGAGTTATGGACCAAAAAAATGTACTGTTCCACAAATATGGTTAAACACCAACTCCAGTCCAAGTCCAATAACTGTATAGCATTAGCCCTTAATGAATGTATACTATCTTATCTGAAGACACTCTGATTGGCAGTTTACATTAGAAATATGTGCAGAATCATTAAGTTTTCATTTTGTTTCATCTGGGTAGAACTAAGCTAGGATTTACTCTGCTTTATAAACATTAAATTACAAACACGGAATGAAAACAATGTTTACTTCAATTGCTTTTTATTTATATTGTCATCAAATGGTTTCACCAAGAGAAAGCCCAAACCAGTAATGCATTTTGAGAAGTATTTTATAATTACATAAGATGGCTTAATTTGCAAATCCATACTCACTTTCCACTCTGAATATATTTACCTCCTTAAAGCATCTAAGGAATTAGCAACTGTGAAGTTAGGGAAGAGACCATAAAACTGCCTTTACTTCTGACACTCACAGCAAGTCTGTGAGTTCCAAGACCACCCTCAGATTTGATAATTCATTAGAAGGACTCATAGAACACACTGAAAGATATTACATTTACAGTTATAGTTTATAACTAAAAGGACACCAGTTAAAATCAACCAAGAGAAGAAACACATAGGACAGAATCCAGGAAAGTAACAAATGGGGAGTTTTCAGTCATCTTCTCATGGAGTCATGGACACCATTACTTTCCTGGCAATGACTGACAATTCACATGAAGTATTGCCAACCGGGGAAGCTCCCCTGAGCCTTGGTATTCAAAGTCTTTACTTAGGCTCAATCATAGCCATGTGGCTGACTATCCAGTCTCAGTTTCTGACCCCTTAGGAAGGCAAGCTATTATCGCTTTACTCAATGTCTCCATCCTAAATCATATTGTTACTATCTAAATTGGGCCAAGCTTCCTAGGCAAATAAAGACACTCATTAGCCATGACATTCCAAGGGTTTGGAGGTTAGCTTCCAGAAGCCAAGGGCAAAGGCAATACCTCTTTTGGGGCAAGATTAAATTCTTTACTGCACCGCACCTTACTTTGCTCTCACTGTGAGTGGTCACTGCATTTTTTAAAGCCCTGAAATTCTTCATCTTACTGAGCTTAACTGCTACATTATGACATTGATAAAAACAAAACTAGTTGTGAACTTTTGTAATTAATGTACTTTCAATATTGCTAGACTTTGACGCATATTTGGAAAAAAATCAGTAAATAAACTGTAAAATAAATTTCAAATAAGATATTTGAAACCAACACAAGATTCACAGCTCAAATTTATTCTACTGGTATCATTATAGTCTTCTTTTTCTGTGTATCAGTCTTCATTGCTATAGTATGCAATATTTTTGCAAAATAATGCTCAGGATAATCAATCAACAATGAACTACCTTTCATTTAGTATCAGGATAAAAATCTGGCCTTTAGAAAAACTATCAACATACATATATAAGATAATTATATTCCCCTTTCATGAGTTGATCATTAAGCTGGAAGAAAATACTTAGGAGCTTATTGTGCTCCCTAAGGCAGCAAAAATAACTTCCTAAAACTAGTTAAAAACCTGAAGATTGCTACTGCTTAAACTTTAGCTGTTGGTGTCTCCAAATTGCAATGCCTCAAATCACCTCTGCAACACAAACCCTTGAGTGATACATCTGTATATAAAAAAAAAAACAAAACAAAACAAAACATGAAACCATTGCTTTTTTTAAAGGCACAGAAACCTCTAACAATTTTATTTTGGGTTCAGTTGTATACTGGAATGCCCTCTGCTGTGTACCTTGAAATGTATCAAAACAAGTGTCAATTTTAGAGTACAAACATTTAAAATCGTTATACAAAGTAAGTGTTGTGTTAGAAACAAAGCCCGTATTTTAGAAATAGGAAATCTTGTCATAATGTTTATGAAAATAATCTTAGCAACATTAAAATTAGAAACATAAATCATTTTTTTCAATTTCAAACAATTCTTTTATAAAAGCATTAAAACATATTTTCGTCCTACAGAACATTTTCCTTTGAATTAATATCAGCACCAACAAAAAAAAACTGTTATGCAAATAAAAGATATGTATTATCTACAAATTAATGCTAGAATTTTTAAATAGGACTATAATAAAGAGAAGTAGCTAACAAAATTATTATAATGAGGACAAAAAATATATTAGGTATTATTTTCTATCTTAAAGTCTTGAAAGAGAGCATTTTTGCCAGAAAATGCAACTGCAAAGAATATTAAAATAAATGCAACAAGGAAGGAAGCAATTAAGCATATTTTAACCCATAAATAATAGCATATCATTATAATATACTGAATAATCACATAAGAATGCTAGTAAATTTACAAATACATTATTTTCTAAAAACTCTACCATATACCAAAGCTATTAAGGAAATGGCTACATACAAATTAAATACATACATTAATAATATTAAAATGTTTTAACATGAACCATGAATATACTCTCTGAAGACTGTCAGCTTGTGCTTAGCTACATTTTCTCATTTTTTATCATGTTAATGAAATTTTCAACATTTACTATTGTTTTCTAAGGGCAAGTGAAATTGTACATCCTAGATAGAGATTTTAGAATATTAGTTGTTCTTAAGGATTTCCTGCCCTCCGGTGGTATCTGCCTTAATATTTTCACTGCGCCTTTCAAAGTTGCAAAGAGAAACATCACTTCTACATGTACATTTTGAAATTAGATCACACTGTATGGAAGCATCTAATTTTTCCTCCATTACAGATTCACTCTCTGTTTGTACCCCTGCATCATATCTTGCAGGCTGCAGAATGCAGTTATCACTGGTTTTGTCTTGCAAAATGTGTGCTGAATTACACTGTGACTGTGGAAACTGATCTGTATCACTTTTCACTGAGAACTGACAGAAATTCTCATTCTGTTTGTGAATTTTGTCATTGTTTTTAACAATCCTGTCACCTGAAACTTTTGCCATTCTTTCTACATAAAAATTATTCGTTTTTTCCTTGGTTTTGATGGGCATCCTATTTGAATCTTCAATGTGCTGGGACATTGGATCTTCATCTTCAGATGGCTAAAAAGAAATTAATAATTTTGCTATAAACCATGCTTACATTTTTAAAATGCATTCAATCACTTCAATTGATATATCGTTAAAATCCCTACTATAGAAAATTTCTACATACAGAAGAGAGTTTGGCAAGTTACAAATCAAGCCAGGTATATCATCAAAGAGTCTTCAACTAATAATCTGCCATACATCCCAGGAGGCTATGAATTTTAAAATAGCAGTAACAGTAATAATCTTTGTAATAAAAATGCAAAGAGGTAAAATGGAGAAGAGAAATTTTGTCTTTTATTAGTCCCTATAAACACAGGCTCTGTTATCTCTCTACAAACAGAAGAAATGATATGCAGCACACTTCCTCCACTTAAAAAGAGTAGACTAGAAGTACCTTTGAAGGAACAGCTAACACATATAACTTATTCAATTATTTATTGACTCATTAAGTAAAAAATAACTACTTGTATACTTTTTATGGGCCCAGTCCAATATATATAAATATTATCTTAAGAAGATAACATAACTTAAGAAGAGCATCAGGTAAAAGAAATTAAACAGACAAAAGAAAAGTTAAGTAGCAATACATAAGCAATACATATCTCAACTGTTAGATAAAAAGACAAACTTTGATCATGTGGCTCCAAGATGGCTGAATAGGAAGAGCTCCAGTCTACAGCTCCCAGCATGAGCGATGCAGAAGAAGGTGATTTCAGCATTTCCAATTAAGGTACTGGGGTAATCTCACTGGGGCATGTTGGACAGTGGGGGCAGGACAGTGGGTGCAGCCCACGAAGTGTGAGCCAAAGCAGGGTGGGGCATCACCTCACCCAGGAAGTGCAAGGGGTCAGGGAATTCCCTTTGCTAGCCAAGGGAAGTGGTGACAGATGGCACCTGGAAAATCGGGTCACTCCCACCCAATACTGCACTTTTCCAAAGGTCTTAGCAAATGGCACACCAGGAGATTATATCCTGCCCCTGGCTTGGAGGGTCCCATGCCCACAACACCTCGCTCATTATTAGCACAGCAGTCTGAGATCCAACTTCAAGGCTGCAGCAAGGCTGGGAGAGGGGCACCCACCATTGCTGAGGCTTGAGTAGGTAAACAAAGCAGCCAGGAAGCTCCAACTGGGTGGAGCCCACCACAGCTCAAGGAGGCCTGCCTGCCTCTATAGATTCCACCTCTGGGGGCAGGGCATAGCCAAACAAAAGGCAGCAGAAACCTCTGCAGACTTAAATGTCCCTGTCTCACAGCTTTGAAGAGAGTAGTGGTTCTCCCAGTGTAGAGTTTGAGATCTGAGAATGGAGAGAATGCCTCCTCAAGTGAGTCCCTGACCCCTGAGGAGCCTAACTGGGAGGCAACCCCAGTAGGGGCAGACTGATGCTTCACACAGCTGGGTAACCCTCTGAGATGAAGCTTCCAGAGGAACAATCAGGCAGCAACATTTGCTGTTCAGCAATATTCGCTATTTTGCAGCCCCTGCTGCTGATACCCAGGCAAACAGGGTCTGGAGTGGTCCTCCAGCAAACTCCAACAGACCACCAGCTGAGGGTCCTGACTGTTAGAAGGAAAACTAACAAACAGAAAGAACATCCACACCAAAACCCCATCTGTATGTCACCATGATCAAAGACCAAAGGTAGATAAAACCACAAAGATGGGAATAAAACAGAGCAGAAAAGTAGAAAATTCTAAAAATTAGAGCACCTCTCCCCCCCAAAGACACGCAGCTCTTCGCCAGCAACAGAACAAAGCTGGGCGGAGAATGACTTTGACAAGTTGAGAGAAGAAGACTTCAGATGATCAAACTTCTCTGAGCTAAAGGAGGAAGTTCAAACCCATCACAAAGAAGCTAAAACTCTCAAAAAAAGATTAGATGAATGGTTAACTATAATAACCAGTGTAGGAAAGTCCTTAAATGACCTGATGGAGCTGAAAACCATGGCAAGATAACTACATGATGAATGCACAAGCTTCAGTAGCTGATCAATCAACTGGAAGAAAAGGTATCAGTGATTCAAGATCAAATGAATGAAATGAAGCAAGAAGAGAAGTTTAGATAAAAAAGAGTAAAAATAAACAAAGCCTCCGAGAAATATGGGACTATGTGAAAAGACCAAATCTATGTCTGATTGGTGTACCTGAAAGTGACAGGGAGAATGGAACCCAGCTGGAAAACACACTTCAGGTTATTATCCAGGAGAACTTCCCCAAACTAGCAAGGCAGACCAACGTTGAAATTCTGGAAATACAGAGAATGCCACAAAGATACTCCTCGAGAAGAGCAACTCCAAGACACATAATTGTCAGATTCACCAAAGTTGAAATGAAGCAAAATATGTTAAGGGCAGTCAGAGAGAAAGGTCAGGTTACCCACAAAGGGAAGCCCATTAGACTAACGTATAACTCTTGGTGGAAACTCTACAAGTCAGAAGAGAGTGGGGGCCAATATTCAACATTCTTAAAGAAAAGAATTTTCAACCGAGAATTTCATATCCAGCCAAACGAAGCTTCATAAGTGAAGGAGAAATAAAATCCTTTACAGACAAGCAAATGCTGAGAGATTTTTGTCACCATCAGGGCTGCCCTACAAGAGCTCCTGAAGGAAGCACTAAACAGAGAAAGGAATAACTGGTACCAGCCACTGCCAAAACATGCCAAATTGTAAAGACCATCAATGATAGGATGAAACTGCATCAACTAACGAGCAAAATAACCAGCTAACATCATAATGACAGGATCAAATTCACACATAACAATATTAACCTTAAATGTAAATCGACTAAATGTTCCAATTAAAAGACACAGACTGGCAAATTGGATAAAGAGTCAAGACCGGCCAGGTGCGGTGGCTCAAGATTGTAATGCCAGCATTTTGGGAGGCCGAGGTGGGCGGATCATGAGGTCAGGAGATCGAGACCATCCTAACACGGTGAAACCCCGTCTCTACTAAAAAATACAAAAAAACTAGCTGGGTGAGGTGGCCAGCGCCTGTAATCCCGGCTACTTGGGAGGCTGAGGCAGGAGAATGGCATAGACCTGGAAGGCGGAGCTTGCAGTGAGCCGAGATCCAGCCACCGCACTCCAGCCTGGGCGACAGAGCAAGACTCCATCTCAAAAAAAAAAAAAAAAAAAAAAAAAGAGTCAAGATCCATCAGTCTGCTGTATTCAGGAGACCCATCTCAAGTGCAGAAACACACATAGGCTCAAAATAAAGGGATGGAGGAAGATCTACCAAGCAAATGGAAAACAAAAAAAGGCAGGGGTTGCAATCCTAGTCTCTGATAAAACAGACTTTAAACCAACAAAGATAAAAAGAGACAAAGCCATTACATAATGGTAAAAGGATCAATTCAGCAGGAAGAGCTAATTATCCAAAATATATATGCACCCAATAGAGGAGCACCGAGATTCATAAAGCAAGTCCTTAGAGACCTACAGAGACTTACACACCCACACAAAAATAATGGGAGACTTTAACACCCCACTGTCATAATTAGACAGATCAATAAGACAGAAAGTTAACAATGATATCCAGGAATTGAACTCAGCTCTGCAGCAAGCAGATGTAATAGACATCTACAGAACTTTCCACGTGAAATCAATAGAATAAACATTCTTGTCAGTGCCACATGGCACTTATTCCAAAATTGACCACATAGTTGGAACTAAAGCACTTCTCAGCAATTGTAAAAGAACAGAAATTATAACAAACCTTCTCTCAGACCACAGTGCAATCAAACTAGAACTCAGGATTAAGAAACTCACTCAAAACCTCTCAACTACATGGAAAGTAAACAATCTGCTACTGAATGACTACTGGGTACATAATGAAATGAACGCAGAAATAAAGATGTTCCTTGGAACCGGTGAGAGCAAAGACACAACATACCAGAATATCTGGGACACATTAAAAACAGTGTATAGAGGGAAATTTATAGCACTAAATGCCCACAAGAGAAAGCAGGAAAGATCTAAAATTGACACCCTAACATCATAATTAAAAGAACTAGAGAAGCAACAACTAATAAATTCAAAAGCTAGCAGAAGGGAAGAAATAACTAAGATCAGAGCAGAACTGAAGGAGACAGAGACACAAAAAATTCTTCAAAAAATCAATGAATCCAGAAGCTGGTTTTTTGAAAAGAGCAACAAACTTCATAGACTGCTAACAAGACTAATAAAGAAGAAAAGAGAGAAGAATCAAAAAGAAGCAACAAAAAATCATAAAGGGGATATCACCATCAATCCCACAGAAATACAAACTACTATGAGAGAATACTATAAACACCTCTACACAAATAAACTAGAAAAACTAGAACAAATGGTAAATTCCTGGACACATACACCCTCCCAAGACTAAACCAGGAAGAAGTTGAATCCCTGAATAGACCAATAACAGGCTCTGAAAGTTAGGCAATAATTAATATCTTACCAACCAAAAAAAGTCCAGGACCAGAAGGATTCACAGCCAAATTCTACCAAAGGTACAAGGAGGAGCTGGTACCATTCCTTCTTAAACTATTACAGTCAATAGAAAAAGAGGGAATCCTCACTAACTCTCTTTATGAGGCCAGCATCATCCTGATACCAAAGCCTGGCAGAGACACAACAAAAAACAGAATTTTAGACCAATATTCCTGATGAACTTTGATGCAAAAATGCTCAATAAAACACTGGTAAACTGGAGGGGTGGAGCAAGATGGCCAAATAGGAACAGCTCCAGTCTTCAGCTCCCAGAGCGAGCAACACAGAAGACAGGTAATTTCTGCATTTTCAACTGAGGTACTGGGTTTATCTCACTAGGGAGTCCCAGACAATCAGTGCAGGTCAGCTGCTGCAGCCCGATCAGCAGGAGCTGAAGCAGGGCGAGGCATGGCCTCACCTGGGAAGTGCAAGGGGGAAGGGAATCCCTTTACCTAGCCAGGGGAACTGAGACACACAACACCTGGAAAATCCGGTAAATTCCACCCCAATACTGCACTTTAAGCAAACGGGCACACCAGGAGATTATATCCCACACCTGGCTGGGAGGGTCCCACGCCTACGGAGCCTTCCTCATTGCTAGCACAGCAGTCTGCAATCTAACTGCAAGGCAGCAGCGAGCTGGGGGAGGGGCGCCCACCATTGCTGAGGCTTAAGTAGGTAAACAAAGACCTGGGAAGATCGACCTGGGTGGAGTTCACAGCAGCTCAAGGAGGCCTGCCAGTCTCTATAGACTCCACCTCTGGGGACAGGGCACAGCTAAACAACAACAACAAAAACAACAACAAAAGCAGCAGATACCTCTGCAGATGCAAACGACTCTGTCTGACAGCTTTGAAGAGAGCAGTGGATCTCCCAACACGGAGGTTGAGATCTGAGAAGGGACAGACTGCCTGATCAAGTGGGTCCCTAACCCCTGAGTAGCCTAACTGGGAGACATCCTCCACTAGGTGCAGACTGACACCCCATACCTCACACGGTGGAGTACACCCCTGAGAGGAAGATTCCAAAGCAAGAATCAGACAGGCACACTTGCTGTTCAGAGGTATTCTGTCTTCTGCAGCCTCAGCTGCTGACACCCAGGCAAACAGGGTCTGGAGTGGACCTCAAGCAATCTCCAACAGACCTACAGCTGAGGGTCCTGACTGTTAGAAGGAAAACTAACAAACAGAAAAGACACCCACACCAAAACCCCATCAGTACATCATCATCATCAATGATCAGAGGCAGATAAAACCACAAAGATGGGGAAAAAGCAGGGCAGAAAAGCTGGAAATTCAAAAAATCAGAACGCATCTCCCCCTCCAAAGGAATGCAGCTCATTACCAGCAAACGGATCAAAGCTGGATGGAGAATGACTTTGACGAGATGAGAGAAAAAGGCCTCAGACCATCAAACTTCTCAGAGCTGAAGGAGGAATTATGTACCCAGTGCAAAGAAACTAAAAATCTTGAAAAAAGAGTGGAAGAATTGATAACCAGAATAATTAATGCAGAGAAGGCCATAAATGAACTCACAGAGAAGAAAACAATGACACAAGAAATACGTGACAAATGCACAAGCTTCAGTAACCGACTCGATCAACTGGAAGAAAGAGTATCAGCGATTGGGCATCAAATTAATAAAATGAAGTGAGAAGAGAAATCTAAAGAAAAAAGAAGAAAAAGAAATGAACAAAGCCTGCAAGAAGCATGGGACTGTGTAAAAAGACAAAATCTACGTCTGATTGGGGTGTCCGGAAGTGAGGGGGGAAATGGAACCAAGTTGGAAAACACTCTTCAGGATATCATCCAGGAGAACTTCCCCAACCTAGTAGGGCAGGCCAACATTCAAATTCAGGAAATACAGAGAACACCACAAAGATATTCCTCGAGAAGAGCAACTCCAAGACACATAATTGCCAGATTCACCAAAGGTGAAATGAAGGAAAAAATCTTAAGGGCAGACAGAGAGAAAGGTCAGGTTACTCAAAAAGGGAAGCCCATCAGAATAACAGCAGATTGCTTGGCAGAAACTCTACAAGCCAGAAGAGAGTAGGGGTCAATATTCAACATTCTTAAAGAAAAGAATTTTAAACCCAGAATTTCATATCCAGCCAAACTAAGTTTCATAAGTAAAGGAAAAATAAAATCCCTTACAGATAAGCAAATGCTTAGAGATTTTGTCCCCACTAGGCCTGCCTTACAAGAGACCCTGAAGGAAGCTCTAAACATGGAAAGGAACAAATGGTACCAGCCATTGCAAAAATATGCCAAAACGTAAAGACCATCGAGGCTAGGAAGAAACTGCATCAACTAACGAGCAAAATAACTAGTTAATACCATAATGTCAGGATCAAGTTTAAACATGAAAACATTAACCTTAAATGGACTAAATGCTCCAATTAAAAGACACAGAATGGCAAATTGGATAAACAGTCAGGACCCATCAGTATGCTGTATTCAGGAGACCCATCTCACATGCGGAGACATACATAGGCTCAAAATAAAGGGATGGAGGAAGATCTACCAAGCAAATGGAGAACAAAAAAAAGCAGGGATTGCAATACTAGTCTCTGGTAAAACAGATTTTCAACCATCAAAGATCAAAAGAGACAAAGAAGGCCATTACATAATGTTAAAGGGATCAATTCAACAGGAAGAGCTAAGTATCCTAAATATATATGCACCCAATACAGGAGCACCCAGATTCATAAAGCAAGTCCTTAGAGACTTACAAAGAGACGTAGACACCTATACAATAATAATTGGAGACTTCAACACCCCACTGTCAACATTAGACAGATCAATAAGACAGAAAGTTAACAAGGATATCCAGGAATTGAACTCATCTCTGCAGCAAGCAGACCTAATAGACATCTACAGAACTCTCTACCCCAAATCAACAGAATATACAATCTTCTCAGCACCACATCACACTTATTCCAAAATTGACCACATAATTGGAAGTAAAGAACTCCTCAGCACATGTACAAGAACAGAATTATAACAAACTGTCTCTCTGACCACAGTGCAATCAAACTAGAACTCAGGATTAAGAAACTCAATCAAAACCGCTTAACTACATGGAAACTGAAAAACCTGCTCCTGAATGACTACTGGGTAGATAATGAAATGAAGGCAGAAATAAAGAAGTTCTTTGAAACCAATGAGAACAAAGATACAACATACCAGAATTTCTGCGACACATTTAAAGTAGTGTATAGAGGGAAATTTATAGCACTAAATGCCCACAAGAGAAAGCAGGAAAGATCTAAAATGGAGACTCTAACATCACAATTAAAAGAACTAGAGAAGCAAGCGCAAACACATTCAAAAGGTAGCAGAAGGCAAGAAATAACTAAGATCAGAGCAGAACTGAAGGAGATAGAGACACAAAAAACCCTTCGAAAGATCAATGAATCCAGGAGTTGGTTTTTTGAAAAGATCAACAAAATTGATAGACCACTAGTAAGACTAATAAAGAAGAAAAGAGAGAAGAATCAAATACATGCAATAAAAAATTATAAAGGGGATATCACCACCAACCCCACAGAAATACAAACTACCATCAGAGAATACTATAAACACCTCTATGCAAATCAACTAGAAAATCTACAAGAAATGGATAATTTCCTGGACACGTACACTCTTCCAACACTAAACCAGGAAGAAGTTGAATCCCTGAATAGACCAATAGCAGGCTCTGAAATTGAGGCAATAATTAATAGCCTACCAACCAAAAAAAGTCCAGGTCCAGATGGATTCACAGCTGAATTCTACCAGAGGTACAAGGAGGAGCTGGTGCCATTCCTTCTGAAACTATTCCAAGCAATAGAAAAAGAAGGAATCCTCCCTAACTCATTTTATGAGGCCAACATCATCCTGATACCAAAGCCTGGCAGAGACACAACAAAAAAGAGGATTTTAGACCAATATCCCTGACGAACATCGATGCAAAAATCCTCAATAAAATACTGGCAAACTGGATCCAGCAGCACAGCAAAATGCTTATCCACCATGATCAAGTGGGCTTCATTCCTGGGATGTAAGGCTGGTTCAACATACGCAAATCAATAAACGTAATCCAGCATATAAACAGAACCAAAGACAAAAACCACATGATTATCTCAATAGATGCAGAAAAGGCGTTTGACAAAATTCAGCAGCCCTTCATGCTAAAAACGCTCAATAAATTCGGTATTGATGGAACGTATCTCAAAATAATAAGAGCTGTTTATGACAAAACCACAGTCAATATCATACTGAATGGGCAAAAACTGGAAAAATTCCCTTTGAAAACTGGCACAAGACAGGGATGCCCTCTCTCACCACTCCTATTCAACATAGTGTTGGAAGTTCTGGCTAGGGCAATCAGGCAAGAGAAAGAAATCAAGGGAATTCAGTTAGGAAAAGAAGAAGTCAAATTGTCCCTGTTTGCAGATGACATGATTGTATATTTAGAAAACCCCATCGTCTCAGCCCAAAATCTTCTTAAGCTGATAAGAAACTTCAGCAAAATCTCAGGATACAAAATTAATGTGCAAAAATCACAAGTGTTCTTATACACCAGTAACAGACAAACAGAGAGCCAAATCATGAATGAACTTCCATTCACAATTGCTTCAAAGAGAATAAAATACCTAGGAATCCAACTTACAAGGGATGTGAAGGACCTCTTCAAGGAGAACTACAAACCACTGCTCAGTGAAATACAAGAGGACACAAACAAATGGAAGAACGTACCATGCTCATGGATAGGAAGAATCAATATCGTGAAAATGGCCATACTGCCCAAGGTCATTTATAGATTCAACGCCATCCCCATCAAGCTACCAATGAGTTTCTTCACAGAATTGGAAAAAACTGCTTTAAAGTTCATATGGAACCAAAAAAGAACCCGCATTGCCAAGACAATCCTAAGCCAAAAGAACAAAGCTGGAGGCATCACGCTACCTGACTTCAAACTATACTAACAAGGCTACAGTAACCAAAACAGCATGGTACTGGTACCAAAACAGAGATATAGACCAATGGAACAGAACAGAGTCCTCAGAAATAATACCACACATCTACAGCCATCTGATCTTTGACAAACCTGAGAGAAACAAGAAATGGGGAAAGGATTCCCTATTTAATAAATGGTGCTGGGAAAATTGGCTAGCCATAAGTAGAAAGCTGAAACTGGATCCATTCCTTACTCCTTATACGAAAATTAATTCAAGATGGATTAGAGACTTAAATGTTAGACCTAATACCATAAAAACCCTAGAAGAAAACCTAGGTGGTACCATTCAGGACATAGGCATGGGCAAGGACTTCATGTCTAAAACACCAAAAGCAACGGCAACAAAAGCCAAAATTGACAAATGGGATCTCATTTAACTAAAGAGCTTCTGTACAGCAAAAGAAACTAACATCAGAGTGAACAGGAAACCTACAGAACGGGAGAAAATTTTTGCAATCTACTCACCAGACAAATGGCTAATATCCAGAACCTACAAAGAACTCAAACAAATTTACCAGAAAAAAGCAAACAACCCCATTACAAAGTGGGCAAAGGATATGAACAAACATTTCTCAAAAGAAGACATGCATACAGCCAACAGACACATGAAAAAATGCTCATCATCACTGGCCATCAGAGAAATGCAAATCAAAACCACAATGAGATACCATCTCACACCAGTTAGAATGGCAATTATTAAAAAGTCAGGAAACAACAGGTGCTGGAGAGGATGTGGAGAAATAGGAACACTTTTACACTGTTGGTGGGATTGTAAACTAGTTCAACCATTATGGAAAACAGTATGGCAATTCCTCAAGGATCTAGAACTAGAATCACCATATGACCCAGCCATCCCATTACTGGGTATATACCCAAAGGATTATAAATCATGCTGCTATAAAGACACATGCACACGTATGTTTATTGTGGCACTATTCACAATAGCAAAGACTTGGAATCAATCCAAATGTCCATCAGTGACAGACTAGATTAAGAAAATGTGGCAAATATACACCATGGAATACTATGCAGCCATAAAAAAGGATGAGTTTGTGTCCTTTGTAGGGACATGGATGCAGCTGGAAACCATCATTCTCAGCAAACTATCGCAGGAACACAAAACCAAACACCGCATGTTCTCACTCATATTGGGAACTGAGCAATGAGATCACTTGGACTCCAGAAGGGGAACATCACACACCAGGGCCTATCACGGGGAGGGGGGAGGGTGGAGGGATTGCATTGGGAGTTATACCTGACGTTAATGACGAGTTGATGGGTGTTGGCGAGTTGATGGGTGCAGCACACCAACATGGCACAAGTATACATATGTAACAAACCTGCATGTTATGCACATGTACCCTAGAACTTAAAGTATAATAATAATAAAAAATATACTGGTAAACCGAATCTAGCAGCATATCAAAAACCTTATCCACCATGATCAAGTGGGCTTCATCCTGGGATGCAAGGCTAGTTCAACATACACATCAATAAAAGTAATCCAGCATATAAACAGAACCAAAGACAAAAACCACATGATTATCTCAATAGATGCAGAAAAGGCCTTTGACAAAATTCAACAGCACGTCATGCTAAAAACTCTCAATAAAGTAGGTACTGATGGGACATATCTCAAAATAATCAGAATTATTTATGGCAAACCCTCAGCCAATGTCATATTGAATGGGCAAAAACTGGAGGCATTCCCTCTGAAAACTGGAAAAAGACAGGGATGCCCTCTCTCACCACTCCTATTCAGCACAGTGTTGGAAGTTCTGGCCAGGGCAATCAGGCAGGAGAAAGAAATAAAGGGTGTTCCATTAGGAAAAGGGAAGTTAAATTGTCCCTGTTTGCAGATGACATGACTGTATATTTGTAAAACCCCATCATCTCAGCGCAAAATCTCCTTAAGCTGATAAGCAACTTCAGCAAAGTCCAGGATACAAAATCAATGTGCAAAAACCACAAGCATTCTTATACACCCGTAACAGACAGAGAGCCAAATCATGAGTGAAGTCTTTCACATTTGCCTCAAAGATAATAAAATACCTAGGAATCCAACTTACAAGGGATGTGAAGGACCTCTTCAAGGAGAACTACAAACAACTGCTCAGTGAAATAAAAGAGGACACAAACAAATGGAAGAACACACCATGCTCATGGACAAGAAGAATCAATATCATGAAAATGGCCATACTGCCCAAGGTCATTTATAGATTCAATGCCATTTCCATCAAGCTCCAAATGATTTTCTTAATAGAATTGTTAAAAACTACTTTAAAGTTCATATGGAACCAAAAAAGAGCTCGCATTGCCAAGACAATCCTAAGCCAAAAGAGCAAAGCTGGAGGCATCACGCTACCTGACTTTAAACTATACTATAAGGCTACAGTAACCAAAACAGCATGATACTGGTACCAAAACAGAGATATAGGCCAATGGAACAGAACAGAGCCCTCAGAAATAATACCACACATCTACAACCATTTGATCTTTGACGGTCCTGACAAAAACAAGCAATGGGGAAAGGACTCCTTTTTTAATAAATGGTGCTGGGAAAACTGGCTAGCCATATGTAGAAAGCTGAAACTAGATCCCTTCCTTACACCTTATACTAAAATTAATTCAAGATGGATTAGAGACTTAAATGTTAGACCTAATACCATAAAAACCCTAGAAGAAAACCTAGGTAGTAGCATTCAGGACATAGGCATGGGCAAGGACTTCATGTCTAAAACACTAAAAGCAATGCCACAAAAGCCAAAATTGACAAATGGGATCTAAATTACTAAAGAGCTTCTGCACAGCAAAAGAAACTACCATCAGAGTGAACAGGCAACCTACAGAATGGGAGAAAATTTTTGCAATCTACTCATCTGACAAAGGGCTAATATCCAGAATCTACAAAGCACTCGAACAAATTTACAAGAAAAAAACAACCCCATCAAAAAGTGGGCAAAGGATCTGAACAGACACTTCTCAAAAGAGACATTTATGCAGCCAACAGACATATAAAAAAATGCTCATCATCACTGGCCATCAGAGAAATGAAAATCAAAACCACAATGAGATACCATCTCACACCAGTTAGAATGGCGATCATTAAAAAGTCAGGAAACAACACAGGTGCTGGAGAGGATTCGGAGAAATATGAAACCTTTTACACTGTTGGTGGGAGTGTAAACTTGTTCAACCACTGTGGAAGACAGAGTGGTGATTGCTCAAGGATCTAGAACTAGAAATACCATTTGACCCATTACTGGGTATATACTCAAAGGATTATAAATCATGCTGCTATAAAGACACATGCACATGTATTTTTATTGCGGCACTATTCACAATAGCAAAGACTTGGATCCAACCCAAATGTCCATCAATGATAGACTGGATTAAGTAAATGTGGCACATTGGCTGTGGGTTTGTCATACCCACAGCCAATATCATACTGAATGGGCAAAAACTGGAAAAATTCTCTTTGAAAACTGGCACAAGACAGGGATGCCCTCTCTCACCACTCCTATTCAACATAGTGTTGGAAGTTCTGGCTAGGGCAATCAGGCAAGAGAAAGAAATAAAGGGTACCCAGTTAGGAAAAGAAGAAGTCAAATTGTCCCTGTTTGCAGATGACATGATTGTATATTTAGAAAACCCCATTGTCTCAGCCCAAAATCTCCTTAAGCTGATAAGAAACTTCAGCAAAGTCTCAGGATACAAAATTAATGTGCAAAAATCACAAGCATTCTTATAAACCAGTAACAGACAAACAGAGAGCTAAATCATGAATGAACTTCCATTCACAATTGCTTCAAAGAGAATAAAATACCTAGGAATCCAACTTACAAGGGATGTAAAGGACCTCTTCAAGGAGAACTACAAACAACTGCTCAGTGAAATACAAGAGGACACAAACAAATGGAAGAACATACCATGCTCATGGATAGGAAGAATCAATACCATGAAAATGGCCATATTGCCCAAGGTTATTTATAGATTCAATGCCATCCCCATCAAGCTACCAATGAGTTTCTTCACAGAATTGGAAAAAAACTGCTTTAAAGTTCATATGGAACCAAAAAAGAGCCCACATTGCCAAGACAATCCTAAGTCAAAAGAACAAAGCTGGAGGCATCATGCTACCTGACTTCAAACTATACTACAAGTCTACAGTACCCAAAACAGCATGGTACTGGTACCAAAACAGAGATATAGACAGATATAGACCAATGGAACAGAACAGAGTCATCAGAAATAATACCACACATCTACAGCCATCTGATCTTCGACAAACCTGAGAGAAACAAGAAATGGGGAAGGGATTCCCTATTTAATAAATGGTGCTGGGAAAATTGGCTAGCCATAAGTAGAAAGCTGAAACTGGATCCGTTCCTTACTCCTTATACAAAAATTAATTCAAGATGGATTAGAGACTTAAATGTTAGATCTAATACCATAAAAACCCTAGAAGAAAACCTAGGTAGTACCATTCAGGACATAGGCATGGGAAAGGACTTCATGTCTAAAACACCTAAAGCAATGGCAGCAAAAGCCAAAATTGACAAATGGGATCTCATTTAACTAAAGAGCTTCTGCACAGCAAAAGAAACTACCATGAGAGTGAACAGGCAACCTACAGAATGGGAGAAAATTTTTGCCATCTACTCATCTGACAAAGGGCTAATATCCAAAACCTACAAAGAACTCAAACAAATTTACCAGAAAAAAGCAAACAACCCCATCAAAAAGTGGGCAAAGGATATGAACAGACACTTCTCAAAAGAAGACATGCATACAGCCAACAGACACATGAAAAAATGCTCATCATCACTGGCCATCAGAGAAATGCAAATCAAAACCACAATGAGATACCATCTCACACCAGTTAGAATGGCAATCATTAAAAAGTCAGGAAACAACAGGTGCTGGAGAGGATGTGGAGAAATAGGAACACTTTTACACTGTTGGTGGGATTGTAAACTAGTTCAACCATTATGGAAAAGAATATGGCAATTCCTCAAGGATCCAGAACTAGAATCACCATATGACCCAGCCATCCCATTACTGGGTATATACCCAAAGGATTATAAATCATGCTGCTATAAGGACACATGCACACGTATGTTTATTGTGGCACTATTCACAATAGCAAAGACTTGGAATCAACCCAAATGTCCATCTGTGACAGACTGGATTAAGAAAATGTGGCAAATATACACCATGGAATACTATGCAGCCATAAAAAAGGATGAGTTTGTGTCCTTTGTAGGGACATGGATGCAGCTGGAAACCATCATTCTTAGCAAACTATCACAAGAACAGAAAACCAAACACCGCATGTTCTCACTCATACGTGGGAACTGAACAATGAGATCACTTGGACTCGGGAAGGGAACATCACACACTGGGGCCTATCATGGGGAAGGGGGAAGGGGGAGGGATTGCACTGGGAGTTATACCTGATATAAATGACTAATTGATGGGTGCTGACGAGTTGATGGGTGCAGCACACCAACATGGCACAAGTATACATATGCAACAAACCTGCACGTTATACACATGTACCCTAGAACTTAAAGTATAATAATAAGAAGAAGAAGAAAAAGGAAATGTGGCACATATATACCATGGAATACTATGCAGCCATAAAAAAGGATGAGTTCGTGTCCTTCGTAGGGACATGGATGAAGCTGGTAACCATCATTCTCAGCAAACTATCTCAAGGACAGAAATACAAACACCGCATGTTCTCATTCATAGGTGGGAATTGAACAATGAGAACTCTTGGACCCAGGAAGGGGATCACACACCGGAGACTGTTGTGGGTTGGGCGATGGGGGGAGGGAGGAGGATAGCATTAGGTGATGTACCTAATGTAAATGACAAGTTAATGGGTGCAGCATACTAACATGGCACATGTATACATATGTAACAAATCTGCACGTTATGCACATGTATCCTAGAACTTAAAGTATAATATTAAAAAAAAAAAGACAAACTTCAAGAACTCTTTAATAGGTCTAGATTTCAATTTTCTAAGCATAAATTTTTCAAAATTCTTGAAAAATTTACCTTTTAATTACTGAATTAATGAAAATATTCTTTTAATGAAAATCTTATATAAAATATTGATTATTCAAGCTAAAAATACAAAGTTAATGTAAAATCTAAATATAAAAAGGGGTATAGGCTTTAGCTGATTGACACTGAAACAGCAATAGTAAGTCTATGAAATAGCATTAAAACTGACTCAGCACAAATTAGAGAAAGCAAGCTCAATGCATTTATTTATTCAAACAAATACTCATTTAGCAACTATAATGTGACCCTCTTGGAGCAGACATTCTGATGGGTAGAAATGATGTTGGTTAAATAATCATACACTTGCATATATAATTATTCAAGAAAAGTGTTATAAAGAACAAATATGAGGCATTGTGAGCACATAACTGATAGGCCTAATTAGATTGGGGAGCAAGGGAGGGACTTTTCTAATAAGTGACAGTTTAAGATGAGACCTGAAGGATGAATAAAAGTAAGGTAGAGGGAATAGATTGTATAAAAGATCTGAAGCAGAAAAGACACTGACAAGCTAAGGAAAGTGAAATGTCAGTAGTGTGGGGAAGGATGAGAGAGGGAGATCACTAGAAGAAATTGAAGGTGTTAGCCAGGTTCATATCGCAGATGGCTGGTAGTCACTATAAGGGATATTGACGCTAAAGTAAAATAGGAATCCACTAAAGAGTTGCACATGGAAATAACATGATTCAATTTATGTTTGCAAAAGATCATGATAGTTGCTAACTAGAAGAAAGTGGGGCAAGAGTGATAGTAGACAGATTTCTTAGGAAACAACCACAGTAGTTCAAGAGAAAACATTGACTTGATTGGATGAAGTGACAGAAGGAATCTCGTTAAATGAGGTAGATGAGACAGCCAAATAAAGGACAAAGTTAAGTACTAAGTTTCTGACATGATCATGTGGGTGGACAGAAAAGGTATCTACTGATATAGGAAATGTCAGAAAAACTCATTTGTGGAGAACCAGGGGATATTCAGTTTGAGGTATGAAGAAATGGAGATTTTTATGAAATATCAAAGATATGTTCAATGGAAAATTGGACATCTAAATAAAGATGAGGGCTAAAGTTTAAAGTTAAGAACTGTCATCATGCAGATAGCACAAAATTCATTGGAGTGTATAACATCACCTAGGGTTTAGAGTGTAGGATAACAGAAAAAGATTGTCCTGTGTCAAATTCTAAACTTCACAACATTTATATGGGGGGTAGAGGAAAAGTGGACAAAGGCATGAAGTAGTCTTCAGAGAAATATGAAGACAAACAAGATAGTGTGTTATCACAAAAGTGAAGAGTTAAAATTGTTTTTTAAAAAATAAAATAATAATTTATACCAATATTAGGAGTTCTTATGAGATAGATTCAAAAGTATCCAATGAATTTAACAACATAGAAGTCATTGGTGTCTTTAGCAAGAGCTGCTTGGATGGTGAATTAGAGACAAAAGGTAAACAAAATGAAGATGAAAGAATGAATGGAGGAGAATTCCATTTAAACATGTGATTTATCAGCAATGGAGCATTTCTACTCAGAATATACTATGTCACTCCAATTATTCAGGTTTCAGTTTTCAATAACATTTTACAGTTTTCATCTAAACGTGAAGAGTTTATTTTTGAACATATTATTGGTTATTTTACATTTCTAATTATTGTGAATGGGTTCTTTTAAAAAGCCTTTTAAAAGAAAGAAAATGTATCTCTATATATTTTTATATATTATATATCATGTGTGTATACACAGTTGACCCTTGAACAACACAGGTTTGAACTGCACAGGTCCAATTATATGTGCCTTTTTCTTCAATAAATACATTAGAAAACTTTAGAGATTCGTGACAATTTGAAAAAACTCAGAAAATAAGAAAAAGTTAAGTATATCATGAATGCATAAAATATCTGTAGATACTAGTTTATTTTATAATTTACTACTGTAAAATATACACGGATCTATTATGAAAAGTTAAAATTTATCAAAACTTTTGCATATAAACATGGCCATAAGTGGCACCATTTACAACCAAGACAAATGTAAACAAACATAGAGAAATGTAAACAAATATTCAGTATTAAATCATGGCTGCATAAAACTAACTGTAGTACATACTGTACTACTGTAACAATTTCATAGCCACCTCCTGTTGCTGTTGTAGTCTCTCTGGTAAATTGCATATTGTAGTAAACAGTGATCTCTTGTGGTTCTTGCATATTTTTCACTATGTTTAGTGCAGTAACATACACCTTGAATAACATCCAAGGAGGGACATGAAATGCCACTAGTGATGCTGGAAGTGCTCCCAAGAAGCAGAGAAAAGTCATGGCATTAATTAATTGCTTGAACTGTTTGGTATGTACTATAAACTGGGGTCTGCAGCTGCAGTTTCCCACCATTTTAAGATACATAAATCCAGCATAAGGACCATGTACAGAAGGACAAATATGACATGTTCTCACTCACATATGGGAACTAAAAATGTTGATCTCATGGAGGTTGAGAGTAGAATGATAGATACCAGGGACTGGGAAAGGTGTCAGTGTCAGGGGGTGGGAGAGACGAAGAGAGGTTGATTAATGGGTACAAACACACAGTTACATAGAAAGAATAAGTTCTAATGTTTAATATCAGAGTAGGATAACTACAGTTAAAAACAAATAGATATTTCAAAATAGCTAGTAGCTATGTCTTAAAACGGTTTCAACACAGAGAAAGAAATACTCGAGGTGATGGATATCCTAAATATTCTGGCTTGATCATTACACATTCGAGTCATGTAACAAAACATCATATATACCTGACTAAATATGTATAAATATTATACATCAACAAAAAATAAATAAAAGGTAAATCTAAGCGTGCTTCTTTAGTGATGCAATTTGAGTTATATTCTTTCAGAGAATTCAACTGTTTAACAAATAGATAACCTTGTAATCTAGTGTTGATAACATGTTATTGGTGATTTTTTTTTTTTTTTTTTTTTTTTTTGAGACAGGGTCTCACTCCATTGCCTGGGCTGGAGTGCAGTGGCACAATCATGGCTCAAGGTGACCTCAGCCTCCCAGGCTCACGTGATTCTTCCACCTCAGCCTCCTGGGACCACAGGCACACACCACTACGTCTGACTAATTTTTTGTATTTGCTTTGGCCATGTTGTCCAGGCTGGTCATGAACTCCTGGACTCAAGCAATTGCTTGCTCAGTCTCCCAAAATGCTGGGATTATAAGCAGGAACCATCATGCCTGGTTAACTGATATTTCTTATCTTTGATCATAAGTACTTATTATAATATGTTTATGCATATACATTTAAAATGTAATTATGAGCAGAATCCTTTGGAGATGCATTATTTGGTCTTTTCTTTCAGGGAATGGAACTAGTTACAAATAGAGAACACTGTAATATAGTGTTGAGAACATGCTATTGAAGGACAGTCATCTCTTCCTTAGAATTTCTAAGGCCTCATGTGCATGAGTTTACATATACACAAGTAAAAGCTAAATCTAAGTATAGTTCTTTAAAAAAAGAAAGAAAAGGAAACTTGTGAAGGAAAATGTACTTTTGTGAAATACCTTTTTACATTGTATTAAAAATGTAGCTTTTATGTGGGTGCAGGATTGCTATGACAAAGGCATACTTTCAGACGCTAATGTGATTCAAGAAAAAGTGAAGCCATTCTATGACAACTTAAAGCAAAAGGAAGCTGAAAGATCTAATGCTGGAGAATTTAATGCCAGCAAAAGATGGTTTGATAATTTTAGAAAGAACTTTGGCTTAAAAAATATCAAGGTAATAGGGAAAGCAGCTTCTGCAGACCAAGAAGCAGCAGATACATTCCCAGATGCCTTTAAAGAAAATCACTGAGGAAAATGGATATCTGCCTAAACAAGTTTTTAATGGAGACAAAGTGCCCTATTTCAGGAAAAAAAAAAAAAAAAAAAAACATGCCACATAGGATATTTATTAGGAAGAGAAGCAAGCACCAGGATTTAAAGGGAGGATGGGATAGGCTAACTCTACTGTTTTGTGCAAATGCAGTCAGGTTTATGACAAAGATTGCCCTTATCTATAAAGCTGCTCACCCTCAAATTTTGAAGGGAAGGATAAACACCAACTGCCAGTCTCTCAGTAATACAACACGAAGGCCTGGAAAACAAAAACGCTTTTTCTGAATTGAATCCATCAGTGCTTTGTCCCTGAAGTCAGTAAGTGCTTTGCCAGTAACGGACTGCCTTTTAAAGTTATTTTGATATTGATAATGCCCCTGGTCACCCAGAATCCCATGAGTTCAATACCAAAGGCGTCAAAGTAGTTTATATGTTTTGAAGCACAACATCTCTAATTCAGCCTCTAGATCAGGGAGTCACACTGACCTTTAAGGTTCATTATACATTGTGCTCTATGGAAAGGATGGCCAATGCAATGGAAATAATCCAGGAGAGAGAACATCATAGAAGTTTGGAAGGATTATACCATTGAACATGCCATTACTGTTATAGAAAAAGCCATGAAAGTCATCAAGACTTGGAAAAGAAATCCCTGCAGGAGAACACTGTTCTAGATATCGAACATGACGTCATAGGATTTACAAGAGCTAATCAAGAAAATAATGAAAGAGATTGTGGATATGGCAAAAAAGGTGAAAGGTGAAGGGTTTCAAGATATGGAGCTTACAAAAATTAAAGAGCTAATAAATACCCTCCAGAGGAATTAACAGAAGACAACTTGATGGAGATGAGTACTTAAGAACCAGTTACGGACGACAAGGAAGAAGACATAAAAGAAGCAGTGCCAGAAAACTCTGACATTAGACAATCTGGCAGAAGTGTTGATTACTCAAGACCCCTTTTGACTTCTTTATGACACAGATCTTTCTATGATACAGGCTCTGAAGCTAAAGTAAACAGTAGAAGAAGGATTGGTACCATGTAAAAACATTTTTAGAGAAATGAAAAATCAAAACTCAGAAAGAAATAATGATGTATTGCCATAAAGTTACACCAAGTGCGCCTGCCTCTCCTGCCCCCTATTCTACCTCCTCCACCTCTTCTGCCTCTGCTACCAATGTGACAGCAAGACCAACTCTGCCTCTCCCTTCTCCTCCTCAGCCTACTCAACCTGAAGATGATGAGGATTGCGACTTTTATGATGATCTATTCCTACTTAATAAATAGTAAGTATATCTTCTCTTTCTTAAGATATTTAGTAATATTTTCTTTTCTTTAGCTTACTTTATTGTATAAATGCAGTATATAATATATACAACATACAAAATATGTGTTAATCAACTGTTTATGTTATCAGTAAGGATTCTGGCCAACAGCAGGCTATTAGTAGTTAAGTTTTGCAGAGTCAAACATTTTATTCAGATTTCTGACTGAGCAGCATCCCTAAACCCTGCAATGTTCAAGGATAAACTGTACACACATAATGTGTGTGTGTGTGCGTGTTTATGTGTATGTATATATATGTGTATATATACAATGTATCCTGATAAAAGGATAAAAGGTGTTTTGTAAATGGCAGTAAAAGCATTATTTTTACAAATGTGAAGAATGGTACTCATTTACATTTTTATTTTACATTTTTGTTTACATTTTTCTTTTCTATATTATTAAATAGTTGTATATATTTTTGTTTGTTTACTTTTTTGTTTATATTAATTTTTACATACACTATTTGACTCAACATTTTTATAAGGTAAAGGTAAACTATGAGAAAAACAAATAATTATTAATTAATATAGCATATATTAATAGATGAAACAAGCATAACTTACCAAATCTGAACTAGAACTTAAACAGCTGTCTGTTGGTCTTGGAGAGTAACTGGTAGACCAACCACTCTGTGCAGAATCAAGAGCTGAAAATAAAGGTTTAATACATGAATAATGGTATTTATGAATACTCTACAACATACACATGCCAAGCAGAAGATATCTGCTGATAAAACAAATTTAGATAACAACATACAACACTTTAAAATGTACCAAAATTAGTTAAAATTGTGGATACTTAGCACCTTACAATTCTGACAGGATTTATGGGTTAATTTTACTCTTAAAAAATGTGTATCTACAAATGAAATAAGGGTATATAACGTAAGTGAAGAAAACAGAATAAAGAAACTTGGATTGATTTTTCCAACATGTGAATTATATTTTATGAACAAATAATTTAAAGTGTTAACCTGAGGGAAGGAAGAGAAAACCAAGTTATTAAGTCCTAAGGCATCAAACATTTGCCAATCTAGTAAATGAAAGTTTACTGTGCAATCAAATGCTGTGAATAAAACTTAAAGCATCCAGTTTGATAAATTTTCATTATCTGCTTAATATTACTATTTTACAATTGCAAGTAAAGTTTTAAAATGGGGTTGAGATGTAGGTGATGAATCCCTACTATGTATAAATGATAAAGAGCAACTGTAGCTTTAACCACTCCTGTTACCTTGTTTATGAAAATCGGTCTGCTATCAAGAGAAGCAAAACGCTGCAGAACATGAAACAACAACACATACCAGATCACATGCCCTCCTATATGCAATAAACCATGAGTGCCTCAGGCCAGGACAAATGCTCTCTGTAACAGAATCTAGCTTCAGTCAACTGAGAGGCAGAGAGAACTTAGCTGAACTCTGATACCCTTATTTCATCATTCTAGAAGGAAATTTATACCCCCACAAAGCAGGTTTGTCCCTGACAACAGAAAGTAGAGTGCACAAAAATGAAGAGTAGAATATTACTACTAACAATATAATTAAGGGCATTTCACCCTCATTTCACCAACAAGGTTCATTCAGTCCATAAGTACTGTAAATCCACAGTCATCAGAAGGGAAGAAATTTGTCTGCTGAATGAATGTTCTCACCTTTAGCAGTACAGGAAAGGGCATGCAAATGAAAATAAGTACAAATAAACACTTGTTTTGGTAACCATGGCTTTATAGTATAGTTTGAAATCAGGTAGTGTGATGTGTCCAGATTTGTTATTTTTGCTTAGTCTTGCTTTGGCTATGCGGGCTCTTTTTTGGTTCCACATAGATTTTAGGGTTGTTTTTTCTAATTCTGTGAAGAATGATGGTGGTATTTTGATGAGATTGCATTGAATTTGTAGATTGCTTTTGGCAGTATGGTCATTTCCACAACATTGATTCTACTCATACATGAACATGGAATGTGCATGGTACTGGTATAAAAATAGGCACATAGACCAATGGAACAGAATAGAGAACCTGGAAATAAACCCAAATACTTACAGCCAACTGATCTTCAAAAAAGCAAATGAAAACATAAAGTGGGGAAAAGATACCCTTTTCAACAAATGGTGCTGGGATAATTGGCTAGCCACATGTAGGAGATCCTCATCTCTCACCTTATAGAAAAATCAACTCAAGATTGATTAAGGACTTAAACCTAAGACCTGAAGTTATAAAAATTCTAGACGATAACATGGGAAAAACCCTTCTAGACATTGGCTTAGGCAAGGATTTCATGACCAAGAACCCAAAAGCAAATACAATCAAACAAATATATAGCTGGGACCTAATTAAACTAAAGAGCTTTTGCATGGCAAACGGAACCGTCAGGAGAGTAAACAGACAACCCACAAAGTGGGAGAAAATCTTCACAATCTATATATCTGACAAAGGACTTATATCCAGAATTTACAAGGAACTCAAATCAGTAAGAAAAAAACAAACAATCTCATCAAAAAGTGGGCTAAGGGCATGAATAGACAATTCTCAAAAGAAGATATACAAATGGCCAAAAAACACATGAAAAAATGTTCACTATCACTAATGATCGGGGAAATGCAAATCAAAACCATAATGTGATATCACCTTATTCCTGCAAGAATGGCCATAATCAAAAAATCAAAAAACAGTAGATGTTGGCATGGGATTGGTGAACAGAGAACACTTCTACGTTGCTGGTGGGAATGTAAACTAGTACAGCCGCTATGGAAAACAGCGTGGAAATTCCTTAAACAATTAAAAGTAGCGCTACCATTTGGTCCAGCAGTCCCACTACTCGGTATCTACCTAGAGGAAAAGAAGTCATTATTCAAAAAAGATACTTCCACACACATTTATAGCAGCACATTTCACAATTGCAAAATCATGGAACCAACCCAAACTCCCATCAATCAATGAGTGGATGAAGAAACTGCGGTGTGTGTGTCTGCATGTATATGTATATATTTTTTTACATATATATGATGGAATAAAAATGCAGCCATAAAAAGGAAGGAATTAAAAGTATTTGCAGTGACCTGGATGAGATTGGAGACTATTATTCTAAGTGAAATAACTCAGGAATCGAAAACCAAACATCATATGTTCTCACTGATATGTGAGAACCAAATACCACCTGTACCCCAATAATTTGTGTTAAAAAAACTTTTTAAAAACTTAAAAAAAAAAAACACTTATTGAGTAACTACTTTATGTAAGGCACTGTGATAGTTATTAGGGACACATGTTCAGAGCCCTCAAAGTGTTCAGAATCTTGTAGTGGAGAAAGATACACATTTTTTAAGTCACAAAATAAGATGTGACATCATAGAAGATACAAAAGTAGTAGGCAGCTAAGTGTGATGAACCCTAGGGAAAGAGATTTGGTGACAATTTAGAGAAAACACAAGTATAAAGAGTAGGTTTTGAATGATGAATAAACAATTTTCAGAGACAAGATGAAAAACTAACATGTGGGATAGAGGGAAAAGAATGTGCAAATATTTCTAAACATTAATGGAGGTATATTTTAGATTGTCCATGATGTTACCTAAGGATGAATTAAAGAGAGGTGAGACAATGAAATCAAGTCAGTTAGATGATTAACTGAATAATCTAGGTATGAAGTGATTATGACCTGCAATAAAGCAGTGAAATTTGGATAGAGAAGAAGCAAAAGATTCAAGTTTCAAGAAGGCTTTCAAATAGCCTCAACTTTTGCCTGTATGTACATTTAAAAACTTTTCTGTATCTGGTATAACATCAATATCAAAATCTGATAAAGATTGCACACACATACACACATTCTCTCTCTACAGGAAAATCCCACTTATGAATACCAATACAAAAATCTTATACTAAAAAAGTATTAATTTTTTTACAAAGAACAGAATAAAAAGAAGAGCAAAGAACCACAACACATCAGGACTTGGTGGAATTTATTATAGGAATGCTAAGATGGTCCAAATCACAAAATCCATTAGTAAAATTCACCATTTAAAAAGATCTATATCAAAATGAAGTATCACCTCACACCTCTTAGGGTGACCACTGTCAGAAAAAAACAAAAAATAACAAATATTGGCAAGGATGTAGAAAAATTGGAACCTTTCTGCACTGCTGGTGGGAATGTAAAATGGTGCTGCAACTTCGGAAAATGGTATGAAGATTTCTCAAAAAAATAAAAATAGAACTACTATATAATCCAGAAATATAATTTCTGAATATATATCTAAAATAACGGAAAGCGGGACCTAGAAGAGACATTTGCATACTTATGTTCATTGCAGCATTATTCACAATAGCCAAGAGTCAGAAACAACCTAAATGACAATCAGTGAAAGAATGGGTAAAGAAAATATGGTATACAGATACAATTGAATACTATTCAGCAATGAAAAAGAAGGAAATCTTGTTTATATACTACAGTGTGGATGAAACTTAAGGACATTATGTTAAGTGAAACAAACCGTTATAAAAAAGACAAATACTACATGATTTCACCTACTAGTTATATAAGTAGAATATAGAAAGAGAAGGTAAAATGGTAATGGTCAGGGGCTGGGGGAGTGGCAAGTAGGAAATTGTTGTTTAGGGAGTGTGAGAGACAGGACGAGGGTCTGTTGCACAACAATGTGCATGTGGTTGACAATATTGTATTGCACACCTGGAAACTGTTGAGAGGAGAAATGTTATGTTGCATGCTTTTTTGCAACAATAATGCAAAAAGACATATGAATAAAAATTAATAATCATTCCCATAGATCCCATAGATGCTAAGAATCACTTTCTCCCAAATTACTGATTCATCAAATACCTCACAAGAAAAAAAAGCTATTGGCAAAACACACACACACACACACACACACACACACACACACACACACACACA
>NC_045443.1:36404356-36409468 GCF_002776525.5 Piliocolobus tephrosceles | reverse complement strand
ACACACACACACACACACACACACACACACACACACACACACACACACACGAGCCTAAGCCCCAAATTCAGAATCTTACTTAATACAGAAACACAGGATATATATTCATGCTAAAGTAGCTGTGTGTGTGTGTGTGTGTGTGTGTGTGTGTGTTTGTATGTGTATCAGAAGGCACTACAGATAAATCTAACAAGAAACATGCAGAATCTATGTGAGGAAGACTTCAGGAAAGTGCTTGAAGGTATTTTAAGCAACTACTAAATATAAAAAACTAGACTGAATTAATGAAAGGACATCTTATGTTCTTCGATAGACTACTCAACATTATTAGGATAATAATTCACACTAAACTAACACAGTTAACAGTTTCCTAATAAAAATTAAAACTTTTCTTTTGGACTTAATTGATTTTAAAGGTTATATGAAAAAGCAATCCAACAATAACCAGAAAAAAACTTTTTAAAAAGTGCAAAGAGGCATGTAATTCTTCAAGAAATTAAACATTTATAAAAAGATGATTTTAAAAAAGCAGTATGGTATTGGCACATGAAGATTAGGAAAGATCAATGAAACAATTAAGAAACCCACAAAATAGGTTAGCTACATATGGAAAGTTATTATATAAAAAAGGTAGTATCACAAATACCTAGGGAAAAGATGTATTTTTAAAACTTGGCTGGGCGCGGCTGCCCATGCCTGTAATCCCAGCACTTTGGGAGGACGAGGTAGGGGGATCACGAGGTCAGGAGATCGAGGCCATCCTGCCTAACATGGTGAAACTCCGTCTCCACTAAAAAAATGTAAAAAACTAGCCAGTTGTGGTAGCAGAAGAATGGCGTGAACCCGGGAGGCGGAGCTTGCAATGAGCTGAGATTGCGCCACTGCACTCCAGCCTTGCCAACAGAGCGAGACTCCGTCTCAAACACAAACAAACAAACAAACAAACAAAACCTTGGACTGATAGAAACCTCATGCCTTAAATCAACTCAAAATCCAAATGGATTAAAGAACTAAATTTAAAAATATAAAAGCATACTAATACTAGAAGAAAATATGGTAAGTTCTTTTGTAACTTGGAAGTTTGGAGAGTCTGGAGAGTCTAAATCCAGAAATAAAAGAAAAAAATTATCAATTTAACTACATAAAGAAGATAAACCTTCTGCAAAGCAAGAGACACTATATGCAAAGACTAAACAAAATAAATCAAAAACCAACATTAAACTAGAAGAAAATATTTTCCACATATCAAAACATACATGCTTTTACTTTTTAATTTTTATGGATACATAGTAGGTGCATATATTTACGGGGTATATGAGATGTTTTGATACAGGGATACAATGTATAATAATCACATGAAAACTGGGGTATTCATCCCCTAAAGCATTCATCCTTTGTGTTATCTAATTATATTGTTTTTGTTATTTTAAAATGTACAATTTTTATTCACTATAGCTACCCTGCTGTGCTAGCAAATACGAGGTCTTATTCATTCTTTCTAATTAAAATTTTTGTACCCATTAACCATCACCACCCTCCCAACCCCACCACTACCCTTCCTAGCCTCTGGTAACCATTCTTCTACCCTCTTATTTCCATGAGTTCAATTGCTTTGATTTTTAGATCCCACAAATAAGTGAGAACATGTGTTGTCTTTCTGTGCCTGGCTTGTTTCACTTAACATAATAACCTCCAGTTCCATCCATGCTGTTGCAAATGACATGATTATTCTTTTTTTATGATATTTTCTGGAGTTAGGCAAGTTGATTTTAAAGGTTATATGAAAAAGTAATCAAGAATAACCAGAAAAAAACCTTTTTAAAAAATGAAAGGAGGGGTGTAACTTCTCAAGAAATTAAACATTATAAAACAATTATTATTATTAGATTGTGTATAACTAGATTATTAGATTGTGTTTAATTAACACATTTTCTTTAGCGATTCATTTGGTGATGGACACTTAGGTTGCTTCCAAATCTTGGCTATTGCAAACAGTCCTGCAACAAACATGGGAGTGCAGATATCTCTTTAATATACTGATTTCCTTTCTTTTGGGTATATATCCAGCAGTGGGATTGCTTGATTACATGGTAGCTCTATTTTTAGTTTTTTGAGGAACCTCCAAACTATTCTCCATAGTGGTTGTACTAATTAATATTACCATCGATAGTGTATAAGGGTTCCCTCTTTCCATATCCTCACCAGCGTTTGTTATTGCCTATCTTTGGGATATGTCATTTTAACCGAGGTGAGATGATATCTCACTTTACTTTTGATTTGCATTTCTTTGATGATCAATGATGTTGAGCACCTTTTCATATGCCCCTTCCATGTGTATGTCTCTTTTGAAAAATGTCTATTCAAATACTTGGCCTAAATCTTCTTGAGATTATTAGATTTTTTTCTATACAGTTGTTTGGACTCCTTATATATTATATTAATCCCTTGCCAGATGGGTAATTTGCAAACATTTTCTCCCATTATGGGTTGTCTCTTTGCTGATTGTTTCCTTTATTGTGTAGAAGCTTTTTAACTTGATGTGATCCCATTTGTCCATTTTTGCTTTGGTTCCCTATGCTTATTATTCCAGAAATTTTTACCCAAACGAATGTCCTGGGGAATTTCTTCAGTGTTTTCTTGTCGTAGTTCCATAGTTCAAGGTCTTAGATTTAAGTCTTTAATCCATTTTGATTTGATTTTTGTATATGGTGAGAGACAGGGGTCTAGTTTCATTCTTCTGCATACAGATACCCAATTTTCCCTGCAACATTCATTGAAGAGACCATCTTTTCCCAGTGCATGTTTTTGACACCTCTATCAAAAATGAGTTCACTGGAAATGTGTGGAATTGTTTCTCGGTTCTCTATTCTGTTCCACTGGTCTATGTGTCTGTTTTATGCTGGTACCATGCTGTTTTGGTTACTGTAATTCTGCAGTATAATTTCAAGTAAGGTAATGCTATTCCTTCAGTTTTGTTTCTTTTGCTTAGGTTAACTTCAGCTATTCTTGGTCTTTCATGGTTCCATGTAAATTTTGGGATTAGTTTTTCAATTTCTGTTAATAATGTCATTCGTATTTTGATAGGGATTGCATTGAATATGTAGATTGCTTCAGGTAGTATGGACATTATAAACAATATTGATTCTTCTAATCCATGAACAGGGAATATCTTTCCATGTTTTGGTGTACTCTTCAGTGTCTTTCATCAGTGTTTTACAGTCTTTATTATTGAGCACTTTCACTTCTTTGGTTAATTCCTAGGTACTTAACTTTATTTGTGGCTACTGTAAATGGAACTACTTAAAAAAACTTTTTTTCAGACTGTTCACTGTTGGCACATAAAAATGTTACTGAATTTTGTATGTTGATTTTGCCTCCTGCAACTTTACTGATTTTATCAATTCTAATAGGTTTTTGATGGAGTATTTAGGTTTTTCTAAGTATAAGACCACATCATTGGCAAACACGGATAATCTGACTTCTTTCTTCCAGGTTGGATGCCCTTTATTTCTTTCTCTTTCCTCATGCTCTAGATGGAACTTCCAGTACTATGTTGAATAAGAATGAAAGTGGGCATATTTGTCATGTTCCAGATCTTAGAGGAAAGCCTTTCAGTTCTTCCCCATTAAGTACTATACTAGCTGTGGGTCTGTCATATCTGGCTGTTATTATGTTGAGTTATGTTCCTTCTATATTCAGGTTTTTTTGACGATTTTTATCATGAAGGGATGTTAAATTTTTATCAAATGCTTTTTCAGCATCAATTGAAATGTTCACATGTTTCTTGTCCTTCATTCTGTTGTTATGATGTATCACATTGACTGATTTGTGTATCTTGAACCATTCTTGTATCCCAGGGATAAATCCCACTTGGTCATAATGAATAATCTTTTCAATATACTTTTGAATTGTGTTTGCTAGTATTTTGTTGAAGATATTTGCATCAACATTCATCAGAGACATTGACCTGTAGTTTTCTTTTCTTGATACATTTGTCTGGTTTTGGTATCAGGGTAATACACTGCCTTATAGAATGGTTTTGGAAGTAGTCCCTCTTCCTCCATTTTTCAGAATATTTTTAGTAGGACTGGTATTAGTTCTTCTTTAAATGTTTTGTAGAATTCAGTGGTGAGGCCTTCAAGTCCCAGGTTTTTCTTTCCTGGGAGACTTTTTATTACAATTTCAATCTAGTTACTCGTTATTGGACTGTTCAGGTTTTGGATTTCTTCAGGGTTCAATCTTGGTAGACTGTGCGTGTCTAGGAATTTATCCATTTCTTCTATATTTTCCAACTTATTGGTATGTAGTTATTCACAGTAACCACTAATGATCCTTTCAATTCTTATTATCAGCTATAGTGTTCCTTTTTCATCTCTGATTTTATTTAACTCTTCTCTCTTTTTCTTAGTCTAGCTAAATGTTTGTCAATTTTGTTTAATTTTTCAAAAACCAACTTTTTGTTTCATTGATATTTTATACTGTTTGCTTCATTTCAATATCATTTATTTCTGCTTGTCTTTATTATTTCTTTTCTGCTGCTAATTTTGGGTTTGGTTTGTTCTTGCTTTTCTAGTCCTTTTTTTTTTTTTTTTTTTTTTTTAATTATACTTTAAGTTCTAGGGTACATGTGCATAACGTGCAGGTTACATATGTATACATGTGCCATGTTGGTGTGCTGCACCCATCAACTCGTCAGCACCCATCAATTCACCATTTATATCAGATATAACTCCCCAATGCAATCCCTCCCCGCTCCCCCCTCCCCATGATAGGCCCCGATGTGTGATGTTCCCCTTCCCGAGTCCAAGTGAGCTCATTGTTCAGTTCCCACCTATGAGTGAGAACATGCGGTGTTTGGTTTTCTCTTCTTGTGATAGTTTGCTAAGAATGATGGTTTCCAGCTGCATCCATGTCCCTACAAAGGACGCAAACTCATCCTTTTTTATGGCTGCATAGTATTCCATGGTGTATATGTGCCACATTTTCTTAATCCAGTCTGTCACTGATGGACATTTGGGTTGATTCCAAGTCTTTGCTATTGTGAATAGTGCCGCAATAAACATACGTGTGCATGTGTCTTTGTAGTAGCATAATTTATAATCCTTTGGGTAT
>NC_045443.1:36354779-36403956 GCF_002776525.5 Piliocolobus tephrosceles | reverse complement strand
ATCCCTTTACCATTATGTAATGGCCTTCTTTGTCTCTTTTGATCTTTGATGGTTTAAAGTCTGTTTTATCAGAGACTAGGATTGCAACCCCTGCTTTTTTTTGTTCTCCATTTGCTTGGTAGATCTTCCTCCATCCTTTTATTTTGAGCCTATGTATGTCTCTGCATGTGAGATGGGTCTCCTGAAGACAGCAGACTGATGGGTCTTGACTCTTTATCCAGTTTGCCAGTCTGTGTCTTTTAATTGGAGCATTTAGTCCATTTACATTTAAGGTTAATATTGTTATGTGTGAACTTGATCCTGCCATTATGATATTAACTGGTTATTTTGCTCATTAGTTGATGCAGTTTCTTCCTAGGCTCGATGGTCTTTACATTTTGGCATGTTTTTGCAATGGCTGGTACCGGTTGTTCCTTTCCATGTTTAGGGCTTCCTTCAGGGTCTCTTGTAAGGCAGGCCTGGTGGTGACAAAATCTCTAAGCATTTGCTTATCTGTAAAGAATTTTATTTCTCCTTCACTTATGAAACTTAGTTTGGCTGGATATGAAATTCTGGGTTTAAAATTCTTTTCTTTAAGAACGTTGAATATTGGCCCCCACTCTCTTCTGGCTTGTAGAGTTTCTGCCGAGAGATCTGCTGTCAGTCTGATGGGCTTCCCTTTGTGGGTAACCCGACCTTTCTCTCTGGCTGCCCTTAAGATTTTTTCCTTCATTTCAACTTTGGTGAATCTGGCAATTATGTGTCTTGGAGTTGCTCTTCTGGAGGAGTATCTTTGTGGCGTTCTCTGTATTTCCTGAATTTGAATGTTGGCCTGCCCTGCTAGGTTGGGGAAGTTCTCCTGGATGATATCCTGTAGAGTGTTTTCCAATTTGGTTCCATTTTCACCCTCACTTTCAGGCACCCCAATCAGACGTAGATTTGGTCTTTTGACATAATCCCATACTTCTTGCAGGCTTTGTTCATTTCTTTTTCTTCTTTTTTCTTTTGGTTTCTCTTCTCGCTTCATTTCATTCATTTGATCCTCAATCGCTGATACTCTTTCTTCCAGTTGATCGAGTCGGTTACTGAAGCTTGTGCATTTGTCACGTATTTCTCGTGTCATGGTTTTCATCTCTGTCATTTCGTTTATGACCTTCTCTGCATTAATTAGTCTAGCTGTCAATTCTTCCACTCTTTTTTCAAGATTTTTAGTTTCTTTGCGCTGGGTACGTAATTCCTCCTTTAGCTCTGAGAGGTTTGATGGACTGAAGCCTTCTTCTCTCATCTCATCAAAATCATTCTCTGACCAGCTTTGATCCGTTGCTGGCGATGGGCTGTGCTCCTTTGCAGGAGGAGATGCGCTCTTATTTTTTGAATTTCCAGCTTTTCTGCCCTGCTTTTTCCCCATCTTTGTGGTTTTATCTGTCACTGGTCTTTGATGATGGTGACGTACTGATGGGGTTTTGATATAGGTGTCCTTCCTGTTTGATAGGTTTCCTTCTGACTGTCAGGACCCTCAGCTATAGGTCTGTTGGAGATTGCTTGAGGTCCACTCCAGACCCTGTTTGCCTGGGTATCAGCAGCAGAGGTTGCAGAAGATAGAATATTGCTGAACAGCGAGTGCACCTGTCTGATTCTTGCTTTGGAAGCTTCCTCTCAGGGGTGTACTCCACCCTGTGAGGTGTGGGTTGTCAGACTGCCCCTAGTGGGGGATGTCTCCCAGTTAGGCTACTCAGGGGTCAGTGACCCACTTGAGCAGGCAGACTGCCCCTTCTCAGATCTCAACCTCCGTGTTGGGAGATCCACTGCTCTCTTCAAAGCTGTCAGACAGAGTCGTTCGCGTTTCACAGGCTTCTGCTCCTTTAGCTGAGCCCTGTCCCCAGAGGCGCAGTCTACAGAGACAGGCAGGTTTCCTTGAGCTGCTGTGAGCTCCACCCAGTTCGAGCTTCCCAGCGGCTTTATTTACCTACTTAAACCTCAGCGATGGCGGGCGCCCCTCCCCCAGCCTCGCTGCTGCCTTGCGGTTAGATTGCCCCAGACTGCTGTGTTAGCAAGGAGAGAGGCTCCGTGGGCGTGGGACCCTCCCGGCCAGGTGTGGGATATAATCTCCGGTGTGCCGGTGTTACAGCGCAGTATTGGGGTGGGCGTTACCCGATTTTCCAGGTGTTGTGTGTCTCAGTTCCCCTGGCTAGGAAAAGGGACTCCCTTCCCCCTCGCGCTTCCCAGGTGAGGCGATGCCTCGCCCTGCTTCAGCTCTCGCTGGTCGGGCTGCAGCAGCTGACCAGCACCGATTGTCCGGCACTCCCGAGTGAGATGACCCCAGTACCTCAGTTGAAAATGCAGAGATCGCCGGTCTTCTGTGTCGCTCGCGCTGGGAGATGGAGACTGAAGCTGTTCCTATTCAGCCATCTTGCTCCGCCCCCGCTTTTCTAGTTCTTTAATATATATAGGTAAGTTGTTTATTTTTTGTTTTTCTTCTTTTTTGATGTAGGCTTTTAGAGCTACAAAATTCCCTCCTAGCACTGCTTTTGCTGTATCCCACAGGTTTTGGTATATTGTGTTTCAACTATCATTTGTTTCAAGGACTTTTTCAATTTCATTCTTAATTTCCTCATTGACCCACTGGTCATTCAGGTGCATATTGCTTAATTTTCGTGTATTTGTATAGTTTCCAAAATTCCTCATTGTTGATTTCTAGTTTTATTCCATTGTAGTTAGAAAAGATACTTGATATCATTTCAATTTTCAAAAATGTTTTAAGATTTGTTTTGTTGCCTAACGTATGTCTATCTTTGAGAATGATCCATGTGCTGAGGAAAAGAATGTCTATTCTGTAGCTACTGGATGAAATGTTATGTGAATATCTATTAGGTCCATTTAATCTATAATACAGATGAAGTCTGGTGTTTCATCATTGTTTTCTTTCTGGAAGATCTGTCTAATGCTGAAAGAGGAATGCTGAAGTCTCCAACTATTATTGTATTGGGGGTGTATCTCTTCCTACTTCACTCTAATAATATTTGCTTTATATATCTGAGTGCTTCATTGTTGGGTGCATATATATTTAAAATTGTTATATCCTCTTTCTGAATTGGCCCCCTCCACGGGTGTGGAGCCCTCATGGCCTAACTACCTCTTTAATGGTCTCACCTCTTAACACTGTTGCATTAGGGATTAAGTTTCATTAAGTTGCATGAGAGTTTATATAATGACCTTCTTTGGTCTCTTATAATTTTTGTCTTGAAATTTATTTTGTCTAATATACATTTAGCTACTCTTGCTCTTTTTTGGTTTCTATTGGCTTGGAATATCTTTTTCTATCCCTTTATTTTCTGTCTATGTGTGTCTTTATAGGTAAAATGTGTTTCTTATAGGTAACAGATCATTGGGTTTTATTTTTTTATCTATTCAGCCACTCTATATCTTTTCATTGGAGAGTTTAGTCCATTGACAGTCAAAGTCATTATTGATAAGTAAGGACTTACTGCTGCTATTTTGTTAACTGTTTTTTGGCTGTTTTGTGGTCATCTCGTCTTTCCTTCCTTCTTGTCTTCCTTTTATTAAAGGTGATTTTCTCTGGTGATATAATTTATTTTCTTTTTATTTTTTGTGTATCTGTTGTATGATTTTATCATAAGGTTTGCAAATACAATCTTAGAACCCATGATTTTAGGCTGATAACAACTTAATTGTTTGCAAAAAAAAATGAGCAAAAAGAAAACTAGTAAAAACTCTACCCCTTAACTTCATTCTCTCGCTTTTTAACTTTCTGTTGTTTCTGTATATATCTTATTATATACTCAGTGGCTTGAAAAGTTGATGTAGTTATTATTTTTGACTAGTTCATCATCTAGTGTTTCTACTTCAGATACGAGTAGTTTGCACACCACATTTACAGTTTTATAATATTCTGTTTTTCTGTGTACTTATTATTATCAGTGAGTTTTTTACCTTCAGATGATTTCTTCTTGTTCATTAACTTTCTTTTCTTTCTGATTGAAGTATTCCTTTTAGCATTTTCTTGCAGAACAGGTCTGGTATTGATAATCCCTCAGCTTTTGTTTGTCTAGGAAGTCTTTATTTCTACTTCATGTTTGAGGGATATTTTTGCTGGATATACTATTTTAGGGCAAAAGGTTTTTTCCTTCAGCACTTTAAATATGTCATGCCACTCTCTCCTGGCTTGTAAGGTTTCCACTGCAAAGTCTGATCCCAGACGTATTGTAGCTCCATTGTATGTTATTTGTTTCTTTTCTCTTGCCACTTTTAGGATCCTTTCTTTATCCTTGATCTTTAAGAGTTTACTAAATGCCTTGAGGTAGTCTTCTTTGGGTTAAATCTGCTAGGTGTTCTATAACCTTCTTATACTTGGATATTGACATGTTTCTCTAGGTTTAGGAGGTAAAAGGCCAATAACTACTCTTAGATTTGCCCTTTTGAGGCTATTTTCTAGATCCTGCAAGCATACTTCATTCTTTTTTATTCTTTTTTCTTTCATCTCCTCTGACTGTGTATATTCAAACTGTCTGCCTTCAAGCTCACTAATTCTTTGTGCTGCTTGATCAATTTTGCTATTAAGATTCTAATATATTCTTCAATATATCAATTGCATTTTTCAGACCCAGAATTTACACTTGATTCTTTTTAATTATTTCAATCTCTTTGTTAAATTTGTCTGATATACTTCTGAATTCCTTCTCTTTGTTATCTTGAATTTCACTTTCCTCAAAACAGCTATTTTTAATACTCTGTCTGAAAGGTCACATATGTCCGTTTCTCCAGGGTTGGTCCTTGGTGTGTTATTTAGTTCATCTGGTGAAGTCATTTTCCTGGATGGTCTTGCTACTTGTAGATGTTCGTTTGTACCTGGGCATTGAAGAGTTAGTTATTTATTGCAGTCTTCACAGTCTGGGCTTGTTCTCATCCATCTTGGGAATGCTTTCCAGGAATTCAAAAAGGACTTAGGTGTTAAGATCTAAGCTGTATCTGCTTTAGGGGCACCCCAAACCCAGTAATGCTGTGGTTCTTGCAGACTTGTAGACATACTGCCTTGATTGTCTTAGACAATATCTAGGAAAATTTTCTGCATTACCAAGCAGAGACTCTTGTCACTGCCCTTACTTTCTTCCAAATGGTCTCTCTCTCTGTTCTGAGCCATCTGAAGCTCAGGGTGGAGTGACATAAGCACCCCCATTGCCACGACCATCAGGATTGTGCTTGGTCAGATGCTAAACCAGCACAGCACTGGGTCTCAACCAAGGTCCACTGTAACCACTACCTGGCTACTGCCTATGGTTTCTCAAGGCCCTAGGGCTCTTCAATCCATGGGTAGCAAAGCTGGCCAGGTCTGTGTCCTTCCCTTCAGGGTGTCAAGTTCCTCCAGGCCCCAGGTGGATCCAGAAGTGCTGTCTCAGAACTGGGAGCCAGGGACTACAGTCAAAAACCTTAGCAGCCTACCTGGTATTCTATTTTACCAGGGCTGAGCTTACATTCAAACCACAAGACACAGTGGTTTGTCTTCCCTTTCCAAAGGCAGATGAACCTCAACCCATGGCCATCAAAACCCAGGCCTAAGGGAGTACTGCCAGAGTACCAGTGATGTTCCCTTATGACCCAAGGGTTCTTCAGTCAGCTTGTGGAGAATGATGCCTAGGCTGGGAGTCACCCTTCAGCGCAGTGGACTCCCCATCTGGTCCAGGGCAGGTCCAGAAATGCCTTCCAAGAGCCAAGTCCTAGAATTGGGGACCCCAAGAGCCTACTTGGTATTCTACCCCCATGGCTGTGCTGGTACCTAAGGTGCAAGACACAGTCCCCTTTACTTTTCTCTCTGCTTTTCTCAAGTGAAGAGTCTTGTCCCATTGCCATCACAGCTGGAAATGTACTGAGACTCACCTGATGCCACCAAGTCTCAGAGTCTCACCCAAGGCCCTCAATGCAGTCCCTGGATATCACTGATGGTTATTCAGGGCCCCAGGGCTCCTCAGTTAGCAGATGATGAATCCTGCCAGGATTGGGTCCTTCCCTTCAAGGATATAGGTGTCCTTCTCGCCCAAAGAGTGTCCAGAAATGCCATCTTGGAGCTAGAGCCTGGAAAGGGGACATCATAACTCTGACCTGAGCCCTATCTTACTGTGGCTAATCTGGTATGCAGGATGTAAGACAAAGTCCTCCACACTCTTCCCTTTCCTCTCCTCAAGCAGAAGGGGTCTGTTTTGGACCTGCAAGCTGAGTGGTCTGGGTTAAGGGAGGGGTGATTGCCACACTCCCTTAGCTGCCCCAACTGGTGATTCAATAGAACACATGCCATCCCCAGTCCACAGTCTCTGGGCCTAGTTCAGCACTAGGACTCACCTAGGAGTTGTAGTCCTTGTGGCCTAGACTGCCTTTCAAATTTACTTACAGCACCAGAGCACTTTAGCCCATAATAGGAGGGCTTATGCAAACTCAAGTATGACCACAAGCATCAGCAATTCCCCTCTGGCTAGGGCTAGTTTAAATACTCTCTCCATGGGTAGACATCAGCTGAGTTTGGTCCAGTTTTGCTTTCTGTTACAAGAGAGCACTGAGTTTAATGCCTCAAAATTGCTGCACTGACTGTCCCTCTCCCCAGTACACAGAATCACTCTCTGCACTGTGTCACCACTCCCAGGGAATGGGGGAAGGTGGCGTCAGTGACTCAAGACTATTTTTCCTACCTGTTCAATGCCTCTTTCAGTGATGTGAAGTTAAAACCAGGTACTATGAGTGCTCTTATGCAGTTCTTAGGAAGGTGTTTTTTTGTGTGCAGAGAGTCGTTAAATTGGTGTGCTTGTAGGTGGTGTCTTCCATTCCGCCATCTTGTTTCACCCCTCATCTACATCTTTTTAATATTTAAAGATCTCTTAATATCTCTTAAAGAGTTCTTAAATATCAAGGAAAAAAATGCCAAAACCCAAGGGGGCAAAAGGTGTGAATGGAGAATTCACAGAAGAAGAATCGCAAATAGCCAATGAACATTTTTTAAAGATGCTCAACTTCACACATAGCGAAGTGCAAATGAAAACTTCTATCTATCCATCCCCCTGTAAGACTCAGCAAAATTCCTAAGTTTGACCACAATCCCTGTTGGTGAGGCTGTGGAATAAAATATACACTGCTAATGGAATTGTCAAATGGTGACACAAGGAACTTGGAAATATATATATCAAAATTGAAATTCAGCAATATCTATCAAATACCAGCATATTTCTCCTTCAACTCAACAATGTCCCTCCCAGAAATTAACCTGAAAATACCTTCACAAATAAGAACATTGCACAAAGTTGTTTACTTAAACAGTATTTGTAAGAAAAATATACTGGAAATAGCCCAAATGTCCATCAATAGGGCATTGACTGAAAAAACTACAGTTCATGCATGTAATGGACTACTAAATGGTCATAAGTAAAGGATGAAGAAATACCTAGCACTAACACAGAGGAATCTATAGGATATTTTATTAAATAAATGAATTCACTTAATTCTTTTATAAAATATTCTATATTACATTTAGAATGAGAAAGACAGGAAACTAAGACTCATGGTTATGTATGTGTTTATATATTTTTGGGATTTATTTTTTTTTTTTTAATGGACTGGAATGAGAAACCAGAAAGCAGCAAAAAAAAAAAACAAAAAACAAAAAACAAAAAACAAAACAAAAAAAAACCTCATGTTGCAGAATTCCGGGAAATAGGGCAGGGTCGATAAGGACAGAAACCAGACTAGTATTTTACATATTCAAAAAATTAAATTATAAAAAGTTTCAAGGTATTCCATCAGACTAGATAACATGAAGGACTATGCTAGCACAGAATACCTAAAAGAGTACCAGATCAACATGAAACTTCTGTCTGTAAAAAGACAGTATAGAATTAAAAGATCACTCAAATATGAAGTATTTGCTACACACAAGCCTACAAGCAGTCAGTATCCAGGACACATAAAATATATATAGGAGATATAGTCGTATAAAAGACACATCCCATAAAGAAAACCAAAGTCAGAAGAGGAACATGAGCAAATGACATTTCACAAATGAAACATCGATGGCCAGTTAACCTAATTAGTAGTCAGAGAAATATAAATTAGAACTACAATGAGCTATCAGATTACCAATAATGATAAAAGACTGAGATACTGTTGGTGAAAACATGTAACAACTAAGACTCTTACCCATTGCTAAGAGGGGTTCAACTGGCATAACCATTTAGGAAAATAATTTTGCATTACCTTGAAGATGCAAAGAAGTGCATACCATATGAACTAGCAATTCTACTCCTAGAAATATATCCTAGAGAAACTTTTAATACAGGTGTGCAAGGAAAAATGTCAATAATAGTCCAAGTAGCATTGTTCTTCGTCGGAAAATATTCGAAACAACGTAAGCAAAATATTCAAAACAACCTAAATATACATTGTTAGAGGATACATAAATTGTGAAATATTCATACAATAGAATGCTATATAGCAGGAAAAATAATAAATGTACTAGAGCTACAAGTATCAAAGCAGGTGAACCACAAAATATAATACTGAGTGAAAAAAAAAAGCAAGTTGCAGAAAAATATATAGAGTTGGATCAATATGTAGAAAGTTCAAAATAAAGCAATTAAAAAGTCTGTGTTATAACAAAAAACAAATTCAAGGAAATAGTTACCTCTAGAGGGCAGGATATGAAATAGAAAAGAAGAAATCTTCAGAAGTATTATGTATTATTTCTTAAGCTACCTAGTGAGTATGAGGATTATCTGTTTTATTCTTATTTACTAAACTGTACATATACATTAATGTACTCATTGTGTATATTTAATAAAATATAAAAGTAATTTTAAAGAGCCAATTGTATTAGTAGTACTAAAATATCCATGATATATATTTGTTGGCAAACATCCAAAAAATCACTTCAAATTTAATTGATTTCTATTTAATTATTAGTTTTTAAAATAGAGTAAAATTAACTTATACAGTTATACTGACAGATTTTCTCAGTAGATGTTGGCCTGCTTTTTAAAGAGCATATTCCTCCTTCTTCCATCAGAATCTAGGAGAAAACCAAAATGTTAACAATTCCTAAGTATACATAATAACATTCACTTATATCTACCCTATTTACACCACCAATTCATTTTATAGTACTTTTCTTTTACATTACTTCAGTTCAACTTTTTTTTTTTTTTTTTTTTTTGAGATGGAGTCTCGCTCTGTCCCCCAGGCTGGAGTGCAGTGGCACCATCTCGGCTCACTGCAAGCTCTGCCTCCTGGATTCACGCCATTCTCCTGCCACAGCCCCCCGAGTAGCTGGGACTACAGGTGCCCGCCACCACGCCCGGCTAATGTTTTATGTATTTTTATTTTTTAGTAGAGACGGGGTTTCACCCTGTTAGCCAGGATGGTCTCCATCTCCTGACTTCGTGATCCGCCCGCCTCGGCCTCCCACAGTGCTGGGATTACAGGCTTGAGCCACCGCGCCCGGCTAACATGGTTTATTTTTAAACCACAAAGAAAAATTAGCCTGTGGTGAACAATAAAATGAAATTTAAATTGGTTTAAAAACGACAAGCAACAGAATAGACACTTGCCAAGAAATGAATTACTGAGAAAAAGGAAAAGCTTCAGATAATCATAGTAAATGCAGCTGAACAAAGACAAACGTATTAAGACAATTTGGAAATTTGTTATTCTTTATTTAATTTCCTAAGTTAGATCATCAGTCATTTATTTTCAGGTTTTTAAAATAATAAACGCTCTTAGAGGTATAACTTTCTATAGAATACACCTTTGGTTTTGGTTTCCATCACTTTCTATGTATTTGTACTTTATTTTCATTTCCTTTCTCAAACAAAGCAAAGAAACCCTGAGTGTTTCTTTATTTCCAGGATGTTAAGGGAAGTTAAGTATCTCTTTTTAGTTGATTTCAATTTTATCAAATTTTGATTAGAGAATGTACCTATGAATCTCTCCTTAGATAAATTTCTTAGATTTCCCTTTATGGCTTACTATATGAATTATGTTTGCAAATGTACCATGGGCTTATAAAATTTTTTTTCTATATATTCTCTGTTAGAACATAGAATTTTAGATATATAGAATAAAGGAGAAACTGTCTAGCTGCTTCCCAAACCTGACCCCTTTTTTCTTGGACATACAGCTAGACTGTATTTCCCAACCTCCCTTGGAATTAGTTTAGACATGTTACTTAAGTTCTGGTCATAGGCAGAAGTAATGTATACTACTGCCGGTCCTGGTCCATAAAAATCTTCCCCACAATCCTCCATTTCCTTTTCCCCTCTGCTCTCTGGTGACAATAAACTGGAAGCCACCAGTTTAGGGCCTGAATAACTACATGAAGCAGAGCCCCTTCCCTAACCCCTCTATCTTATCATTTAAAAATCTTTTCTCTTCAACTCGTGACACATTCAACCCCCCTGCAACAAGAACACAAAACTTTCAAGAAAGCTATGTAGACCCCAAGGCAGGTCTACACTCCAATACCGACTTCAGATCTGTTTGAGAAGGACAGCAAAGATCTTCCCAAAGGACAAGACACTAAGTTATTCACGAACATCCTCCATCCTCCAGGATGGCAAGCCTTCACAATGCATACCCAGCAGGACTTTATAGTTGCTATGGATCAGAAAATCTGCATCTCCTATTTTTCTCTTTTCCGAATGGGCTTTTTATTGCATTTATATAGTCTTTGCTCCAATAGTATATATGTTTTCTTAATGTATGTATATTGCTATCTGTTTGCTTTCAACCTTTATTATATTCTAGATACACTGCTTGTAAACTATATTGATTTTTTCTTCGTAATTTGATATTCTTTGAATATTGAAAAGAATTCATGTTCAATATATTTATTCATATTAAATATGTTAATTGCTAAGTGGGTTTCATTCCTTACACTGTATATAGAATTGCTATTTCATTTTTTTCCCATCTTGATCAGGTTTCCTAGTGTGACATCATCACTCTTGAATTTTGTTCTACCACGGCTCCACTTCTCTAGTGATTATCTTCCCATGTTAACAATTGTATTTAAACTTTATTCCTCTACTAAACCTTTAAAATTAAATAATTATACTCCTCCAACACTTTGTTTTTTCCTATTCTCTTTCACTCCCACTAAAGCCTCTTGAGAACAACACATGTCCCCATTCAAGAGGCTTGTTCTGTTTGCTTGTTTTAGCCTGTATGTCTCTTCATCAATTCTTCCTCAGCAGAAGCTACCTGTTTTAATTTTACCATGGACAGGTGCAATCCAGCCCTCTTTCTACTCCTACTCCTTCATTCCATCCCATTGGTGACTCTTGCCTTGGCCCCTCTGGTATAACCTAATTTTAGTCAGGGTTCCACTGCACCTTTGGCCATGGCCAGGCATCACAATGTAAAAGTCCCCACACCTGCTCTACCCAAAGAACTCCTCATAGCACCTGATTCCCCTTGTGCTACACCAATGGACTTTTTTCTTTTCTGACAAGTTCTAGCTACATTCAAGCTGCCAGCGTTCTAGACATAGGTGTAGTCAAACAGAATTTGTTTTTGAAGTATTATATTTTGTTGAAAATTCATATTTTGGAAGGATACATCTATATCATTCATATTTGGGAAAATAGGAATTATTTAAAGGAATAACAGGACAGCTTCCAACACTACTGACCACATTCTCCTCCTTTTTCTTTCCTATGACGCTAGTACTCCTCAAACCTCTCTAGTAGCTCATTCTCAGCCTCTTTTTCTGGTTCCTCTTCTAATTCATACCCTCCAACCTGAAATGTGCCTTCTCAGGAATTTGACAATTTTTGTTCTTATTCTATACACTTTCTCTCGAGAATCATACACTTGGATGTAGTCAATTATCTCCTATTAAAGGCTAAAAAATCTCTTCTGATCTCAAGCCCTATATATATAATCGTCTACTATACATCTCCATATAGATCACAGGTTTTTCAGAAGATCCTCACTTGAGCTCAGTGGGTCAAACTTCTCTCTCTCAGACATCTGCTCCTTCTTTGAATCAGAGTGATGTTAGGTATTGTTTTTAAAAAGTATATTACAAAATGTATAATGCCAAACACAATCATTTCTCTCTTGTGTAATAATCTAAAGTGAGTGTTTCTGGTAAGCAGGCAATTTTCTTCCATGTAGTGATTCAGAGACCCAGTCCTTTCCATCTTGTGGCTCCATTATTCCTTGGGGCCTCACTACCATCTAGCCATCAAAAGAAAGACAGCATGGAAAAATAATTCCCTTTTCTTATAAGCCTTGACCTAAAATGATGCACATCACTTCTCCTAATATTTCATTAATGAGATCTAGCCATCAAAAGAAAGACAGCATGGAAAAATAATTCCCTTTTCTTATAAGCCTTGACCTAAAATGATGCACATCACTTCTCCTAATATTTCATTACTGAGATCTAGCCATATGGCGACATGTACATGGACGGATGGTTAGGAAACATGTTCCTTGGCTGGGAAGCCATTTCACAGTGGCAGCTCTATTCTATTAAAAAGGGTACATTCTACAAAAAAGGGTACATGAATTTTGATGGAGTTAACCTTTCCTGCCACCTCCTCCTATGGTTTCCATCTTGGACAGTAGCACAATCCCATCAACTACCCATTTACTCAAATCATAAATAAATCTAGGTCTTCTTCAATTTCTTCCTTCTTCCTTAACTAATCACCAATCACCAAGTACTATCAATTCTAGAGCTAATCTTCTCTTCTCTCACTTTCATCCTTACTGCTATTATGAAACTTCAAGCTCTCATTATTTCTTCTCCTAACTTGAGTTGTTCCACTTATCAAATCTCTCCTCATTTATTACTCTGACATCATCATGTTCCTCTGCTAAAATTTGTTTAGTGGATCTCTGTTTAACAATCAAGAATTAAATTGTTATATATCATACAAGGCCATTTATAATCTGCCTCTTTGTATTTTCCAGAATTACCTACGCCACTCCTGTGCCTCTTATCATTAGTACTATAAATAGTAGCTATAACAATAACTAGAATGAAACAAGGTACTTGAAATTTCTAAAACAGGCTGTACTCTGACATCTTAGTTTATCTATGTTGCTCCTTCTTCACAATTTGACCATTTGGTAAACAACTTATTGATATTGTGCTCAAAAGTTACCTCCTCCATCACATCTTCCTCCTGTTTACAGATGAAACTTAGAAGTGTCTTTTACTAATAACCCAAAACAAACTTCAATTCAAGCAGTTGATCTAAATGCATTATATTTTTGTCTCTTTCTGACTAGCCATTAGATGAAGACTTCTTAAAGACAGGTTCCATGTCCTTTCATCTCTGTACCTTGTAGAGTCTAGTGCAAACACAATATAATCTTGAGAACAAAGCACCATTTTATCCCCAGTGTCTAGCACACAGGAAACATTCAATAAGTGTATATAAATTCATGGTATGCAGTCAATAAATATTTATTGAAGAAAAAAGGGAAAACAGTATAGCTGAAAATATCAAATCAGACAAGACAGATAGTTGAATCTTAGCTTGAGAGTGTGACCTCAAACAAGTTATCTAATCTCTCCAAATTTCAGTCTCTTTTGCTGTGAAGACTTTAGCAACTCAGGCTCCTATAGATTAGAAATAAACTACATACTTTGGGAGGTTGAGACGGGTGGATCACGAGGTCAGGAGATCGAGACCATCCTGGCTAACACAGTGAAACACCGACTCTACTAAAAAAATACAAAAAACTAGCCGGGCGTGGTGGCAGGTGCCTGTAGTTGCAGCTACTCGGGAGGCTGAGGAAGGAGAATGGTGCAAACCCAGGAGGCGGAGCTTGCAGTGAGCTGAGATCTGGCCACTGCATTCCAGCCGGGGCGACAGAGCAAGACTCCATCTCAAAAAAAAAAAAAAAAAAAGAAAGAAATTACATAAAGATCCTAGCACTATTGTAAAAATTACAACCTTATGATGGCAAGGGATTATAATATTACATAACCAGTGTTTATACACATTTCAATAGTATGGCCAATATAAAATTATGTAGTAGATTGAAACTTAAAGCATTTTCATGTTGAAAGATGATATGGTTTGGATCTTTGCATGCTCCCCAGCAAATCTCACATTGAATTATAATCCCCAGTGTTGGAGATGGGACCTGGTGGGAGGTGACTGAATCATGGGAAATAGTTTCTCCTGAATGGTTTCGTACCATCCCCCATGGTATTTCCTTTACAATAGTGAAGTTTGTTCTCATGAGATCTGGTTGGTTAAAAGTGTGTGGCACCTCCCGCCTCACTCTCTCTTGCTCCTACCTTTGCTATTTGAGATGCTTCACACCCGCTTCACCTTCCACCATAACTGTAATTTCCTGAGGTTTCCCCAGAAGCCAATCTGATGCCACAATCCTGCTTCCTATACAGCAGGTGAAACTGTGAGCTAATTAAATCTCTTTTCTTTATAAATTACCCAGTCTCAGGTATTTCTTTACAGCAATGTGAGAACAGACTAATACAGAAAACTGGTACCAGGAGTGGAGTTTTGATATAAAGATACCTGAAAATGTGGAAAGAATTTTGGAAATCGGTAATGGGCAGAAGTTGGAAGAATGTGGCAGGCTCAGAAGAAGACAAGAAGATAAGGGAAAGTTTGGAACTTTGTAAAGACTGGTAGTTGAGGTGGGGGGGCAGAGCAAGATGGCCGAATAGGAACAGCTCCAGTCTCCAACTCCCAGTGCGAGCAACACAGAAGACCAGTGATTTCTGCATTTTCAACTGAGGTACTGGGTTCATCTCACTAGGGAGTGCTGGACAATCGGTGCTGGTCAGCTGCTGCAGCCCGATCAGTAAGAGCTGAAGCAGGGCGAGGCATCGCCTCACCTGGGAAGCGCAAGGGGGAAGGGAATCCCTTTTCCTAGCCAGGGGAATGGAGACACACAACACCTGGAAAATCGGGTAACTCCCATCCCAAAACTGCGCTTTAAGCAAAAGGGTACACCAGGAGATTATATCCCACACCTGGCCGGGAGGGTCTCACGCCCATGGAACCTCCCTCATTGCTAACATAGCAGTCTGTTATCTAACTGCAAGGCAGCAGCGAGGCTGGGGGAGGAGCACCCACCATTGCTGAGGCTTAAGTAGGTAAACAAAGCCCCTGGGGAGCTCAAAGAGGGTGAGGCACAGAGCAGCTCAAGGAAGCCTGCCTGTCTCTGTAGACTCCACCTCCAGGGACAGGATACAGCTAAACAACAACAACAACAACAAAAAAGCAGCAGAAACCTCTGCAGATGCAAACGACTGTCTAACAGCTTTGAAGAGGGCAGTGGATCTCCCAACACGGAGGGTGAGATCTGAGAATGGACAGACTGCCTGCTCAAGTGGGACCCTGATCTCTGAGTAGCCTAACTGGGAGACGTCCCCCACTAGGAGCAGACTGACACCCCACACCTCACACGGTGGAGTACACCCCGAGAGGAAGCTTCCAAAGTAAGAATCAGAGAGTTACACTCGCTGTTCAGCAATATTCTATCTTCTACAGCCTCTGCTGCTGATACCCAGGCAAACAGGGTCTGGAGTGGACCTCAAGCAATCTCCAACAGACCTACAGCTGAGGGTCCTGACTGGTAGAAGGAAAACTATCAAACAGGAAGGACACCTATACCAAAACCCCATCAGTACATCACCATCATCAAAGACCAGAGGCAGATAAAACAACAAAGAGGGGGAAAAAGCAGGGCAGAAAAGCTGGAAATTCAAAAAATAAGAGCGCATGTCCCCCTGCAAAGGAGCGCAACTCATCACCAGCAATGGATCAAAGCCGGAAGGAGAATGACTTTGACGAGATGAGAGAAGAAGTCTTCAGTCCATCAAATTTCTCAGAGATAAAGGAGGAATTACGTACTCAGCACAAAGAAACTAAAAACCTTGAAAAAAGAGTGGAAGAATTGATAGCTAGAATAATTAATGCAGAGAAGGCCATAAACGAAATGACAGAGATGAAAACTATGACACGAGAAATACATGACAAATGCACAAGCTTCAGTAACCAACTCGATCAACTGGAAGAAAAAGTATCAGCGATTGAGGATCAAATGAATGAAATGAAACGAGAAGAGAAACCAAAAGAAGAAAGAAGAAAAATACATGAACAAAGCCTGCAAGAAGTATGGGATTATGTCAAAAGACCAAATCTACCTCTCATTCGGGTGCCTGAAAGTGAGGGGGAAAATGGAACCAAATTGGAAAACACTCTTAGGATATGATCCAGGAGAACTTCCCCAACCTAGTAGGGCAGTCCAACATTCAAATTCAGGAAATACAGAGAACTCCACAAAGATACTCCTCCAGAAGAGCAACTCCAAGACACATAATTGCCAGATTCACCAAAGTTGAAATGAAGGAAAAAATCTTAAGGGCAGCCAGAAAGGTCAGGTTACCCACAAAGGGAAGCCCATCAGACTAACAGCAGATCTCTCGGCAGAAACTCTACAAGCCAGAAGAGAGTGGGGGCAAATATTCATCATTCTTAAAGAAAAGAATTGTCAACCCAGAATTTCATATCCAGCCAAACTAAGTTTCATCAGTGAAGGAGAAATAAAATCCTTTACAGATAAGCAAATGCTTAGAGATTTTGTCACCACCAGGCCTGCCTTACAAGACACCCTGAAGGAAGCACTAAACATGGAAAGGAACAACCGGTACCAGCCATTGAAAAACCATGCCAAAATGTAAACACCATCAAGACTAGGAAGAAACTGCATCAACTAACGAGCAAAATAATCACTTATAATCATAATGGCAGGATCAAGTTCACACATAACAATATTAACCTTAAATGTAAATGGACTAAATGCTCCAATTAAAAGACACAGACTGGCAAACTGGATAAAGAGTCAAGACTCATCAGTCTGCTGTCTTCAGGAGACCCATCTCACATGCACAGACATACATAGGTTCAAAATAAAGGGATGGAGGAAGATCTACCAAGAAAATGAAGAACAAAAAAAAGCAGGGGTTGCAATCCTAGTCTCTGATAAAACAGACTTTAAACCATCAAAGATAAAAAGAGACAAAGAAGGCCATTACATAATGGTAAAGGGATCAATTCAACAGGAAGAGCTAAGTATCCTAAATACATATGCACCCAATACAGGAGCACCCAGATTCATAAAACAAATCCTTAGAGACGTACAAAGAGACTTAGACTACCATACAATAATAATAGGAGACTTCAACACCCCACTGTCAACATTAGACAGATCAACGAGACAGAAAGTTAACAAGGATATCCAGGAATTGAACTCATCTCTGCAGCAAGCAGACCTAATAGACATCTACAGAACTCTCCACCCCAAATCAACAGAATATACATTCTTTTCAGCACCACATCGCACTTATTCCAAAATTGACCACATAATTGGAAGTAAAGCACTCCTCAGCAAATGTACAAGAACAGAAATTATAACAAACTGTCTCTCAGACCACAGTGCAATCAAACTAGAACTCAGGATTAAGAAACTCAATCAAAACTGCTTAATTACATGGAAACTGAACAACCTGCTCCTGAATGACTACTGGGTACATAACGAAATGAAGGCAGAAATAAAGATGTTCTTTGAAACCAATGAGAACAAAGATACAACATACCAGAATCTCTGGGACACATTTAAAGCAGTGTGTAGAGGGAATATTATAGCACTAAATGCCCACAAGAGAAAGCAGGAAAGATCTAAAATTGACACTCTAACATCACAATTAAAAGAACTAGAGAAGCAAGAACGAACACACTCAAAAGCTAGCAGAAGGCAAGAAATAACTAAGATCAGAGCAGAACTGAAGGAGATAGAGACACAAAAAACCCTCCAAAAAATCAATGAATCCAGGAGTTGGTTTTTTGAAAAGATCAACAAAATTGACAGACTGCTAGCAAGACTAATAAAGAAGAAAACAGAGAAGAATAAAATAGATGCAATAAAAAATGATAAAGGGGATATCACCACCCACCCCACAGAAATACAAACTACCATCAGAGAATACTATAAACACCTCTACGCAAATGAACTAGAAAATCTAGAAGAAATAGATAATTTCCTGGACACTTACACTCTTCCAAGACTAAACCAGGAAGAAGCTGAATACTTGAACAGACCAACAGCAGGCTCTGAAACTGAGGCAATAATTAATAGCCTACCAACCAAAAAAAGTCCAGGACCAGATGGATTCACAGCTGAATTCTACCAGAGGTACAAGGAGGAGCTGGTACCATTCCTTCTGAAACTATTCCAATCAACAGAAAAAGAGGGAATCCTCCCTAACTCATTTTATGAGGCCAACATCATCCTGATACCAAAGCCTGGCAGAGACACACAAAAAAAGAGAATTTTAGACCAATCTCCCTGATGAACATCGATGCAAAAATCCTCAACAAAGTACTGGCAAAACGGATACAGCAGCACATCAAAAAGCTTATCCACCATGATCAAGTGGGCTTCATCCCTGGGATGCAAGGCTGGTTCAACATTTGCAAATCAATAAACATAATCCAGCATATAAACAGAACCAAAGACAAGAACCACATGATTATCTCAATAGATGCAGAAAAGGCCTTTGACAAAATTCAACAATCCTTCATGCTAAAAACGCTCAATAAATTCGGTATTGATGGAACGTATCTCCAAATAATAAGAGCTATTTATGACAAACCCACAGCTAATATCATAATGAATGGGCAAAAACTGGAAAAATTCCCTTTGAAAACTGGCACAAGACAGGGATGCCCTCTCTCACCACTCCTATTCAACACAGTGTTAGAAGTTCTGGCTAGGGCAATCAGGCAAGGGAAAGAAATCAAGGGTATTCAGTTAGGAAAAGAAGAAGTCAAATTGTCCCTGTTTGCAGATGACATGATTGTATATTTAGAAAACCCCATTGTCTCAGCCCAAAATCTCCTTAAGCTGATAAGAAACTTCAGCAAAGTCTCAGGGTACAAAATTAATGTGCAAAAATCACAAGCATTCTTACACACCGGTAACAGACAAGCAGAGAGCCAAATCATGAATGAACTTCCATTCACAATTGCTTCAAAGAGAATAAAATACCTAGGAATCCAACTTACAAGGGATGGAAAGGACCTCTTCAAGGAGAACTACAAACCATTGCTCAGTGAAATAAAAGAGGACACAAACAAATGGAAGAACATACCATGCTCATGGATAGGAAGAATCAATATCTTGAAAATGGCCATACTGCCCAAGGTCATTTATAGATTCAACGCCATCCCCATCAAGCTACCAATGACTTTCTTCACCGAATTGGAAAAAAGTGCTTTAAAGTTCATATGGAACCAAAAAAGAGCCCGCATTGCCAAGACAATCCTAAGTCAAAAGAACAAAGCTGGAAGCATCACGCTACCTGACTTCAAACTATACTACAAGGCTATAGTAACCAAAACAGCGTGGTACTGGTACCAAAACAGAGATATAGACCAATGGAACAGAACAGAGTCCTCAGAAATAATACCACACATCTACAGCCATCTGATCTTTGACAAACCTGAGAGAAACAAGAAATATGGAAAGAATTACCTATTCAATAAATGGTGCTGGGAAAATTGGCTAGCCATAAGTAGAAAGCTGAAACTGGATCCTTTCCTTACTCCTTATACGAAAATTAATTCAAGATGGATTAGAGACTTAAATGTTAGACCTAATACCATAAAAACCCTAGAAGAAAACCTAGGTGGTACCATTCAGGACATAGGCATGGGCAAGGACTTCATGTCTAAAACACCAAAAGCAACAGCAACAAAAGCCGAAATTGACAAATGGGATCTAATTAAACTAAAGAGCTTCTGTACAGCAAAAGAAACTACCATCAGAGTGAACAGGCAACCTACAGAATGGGAGAAAATTTTTGCAATCTACTCATCTGACAAAGGGCTAATTTCCAGAATCTACAAAGAACTCAAACAAATTTACAAGAAAAAAACAAACAACCCCATCAAAAAGTGGGGAAAGGATATGAACAGACATTTCTCAAAAGAAGACATTCATACAGCCAAGAGACACATGAAAAAATGCTCATCATCACTGGCCATCAGAGAAATGAAAATCAAAACCACAATGAGATACCATCTCACACCAGTTAGAATGGCAATCATTAAAAAGTCAGGAAGCAACAGGTGCTGGAGAGGATGTGGAGAAATAGGAACACTTTTACACTGTTGGTGGGATTGTAAACTAGTTCAACTATTATGGAAAACAGTATGGCGATTCCTCAAGGATCTAGAACTAGATGTACCATATGACCCAGCCATCCCACTACTGGGTATATACCCAAAGGATTATAAGTCATGCTGCTATAAAGACACATGCACACGTATGTTTATTGCAGCACTATTCACAATAGCAAACTTGGAGTCAACCAAAATGCACATCAGTGACAGACTGGATTAAGAAAATGTGGCACATATACACCATGGAATACTATGCAGCCATAAAAAAGGATGAGTTTGCGTCCTTTGTAGGGACACGGATGCAGCTGGAAACCATCATTCTTAGCAAACTATCACAAGAACAGAAAACCAAACACCGCATGTTCTCACTCATAGGTGGGAACTGAACAATGAGATCACCTGGACTCGGGAAGGGGAACATCACACACCAGGGCCTATCATGGGGAGGGGCGAGGGGGAGGGATTGCATTGGGAGTTATACCTGATGTAAATGATGAGTTGATGGGTGCTGACGAGTTGATCGGTGCAGCACACCAACATGGCACAAGTATACCTATGTAACAAACCTGCACGTTATGCACATGTACCCTAGAACTTAAAGTATAATAATAATATAAAAAAAAAGACTGGTAGTTGAATGGTTATAACAAAAAAGGCTGAAAATGCTGGTAGTGATGTTGATAGTGAAGTTCAGGCTCAGGAGGTCTCAGATAGAAATGAGGAACTTATTGGGAACTGGAGCAAAGGTCACTTTTGTTATGTGTTAGCAAAGAACTTGGCAGTATTGTGCCCCTGCCCTAGGGATCTGTGGAACTCTGAACTTGAAGGTGATTAATTTAGGATATCTGGCAGAAGAAATTTCTAAGCATCAAAGAATTCAAGATATGGACCAGTTGCTTCATATGAACAGCATATGTTCATATGTGTGAGCAAAGAAATGATAAAAAACTGGAACTTATATTTAAAAGGGAAGCAGAGCATAAAACTTTGGACAATTTGCATCCTGGCCATGTGGTAGAAAATAAAAGCCCATTTTCAGGAAGGAATTCAAGCAGGCTGCAGAAATTTGCATAAGTAAAAACAAGCTAAGTGCTAATAGCCAAGACAATAGGCAGAAGGTCTCAATGGCATTTCAGAGACCTTCATGGCAGCCCCTCCTATCACACGTCTGCAGGCCTAGGAGGGAAGAATGGTTTCCTGGGCCAGGCTCAAGGCCCTGCTTCTCTGTGCAGCCTCAGAACACTGCTCCTTGTATCTCAGTCACTCCAGCTCCAGCCAAGGCTCAAAGGGGCCCAGGTACAGCTCAGTCTGCTGCTTCACAGGATGCAAGCTGTAAGCCTTGATCCTTCCATGTGGTGTTAAGCCTGTGGGTGCACAGAGTGTAAGATTTAAGGCTTGAGAGAGTCCATCTAGATTTCACAGGATGTATGGAAAAGCCTAGATGTTCAGGCAGAAGTCTGTTGCACAGGTGGAGCTCTTATGGATAATCTCTACTAGGGCAGAGTGGAGGGGCAATGTGGGATTGAGCCCCCCGACAAAGTCCCCAATGGGGCACTGCCTAGTGGAGCCATGAGAAGAGGACCACCATCCTTCAGATCCTGGAATGGAAGATACACCATCAGCTTGCACCTAACTCCTGGAAAAGCAACAGGCACTCAGTGCCAGCCCATGAAAGCAGCCACAGGGGCTGAACCTTTCAAAACCACAGAGGTGGGGCTGCCCAAGGCTTTTGGAATCCACCTCTTACACCAGTGTGTCTGGATGTGAGATATACAGCCAAGGGAGATTATTTTGGAGCTTTAAGATTTATGGCTGCCCTGTTGAGTTTCAGACTAGCATGGGGCCTATAGCCCCTTTCTTCTGGCCTATTTCTCCCTTTTGGAATGTAAATATTTACCCAATGCTTGTACCCCCATTGAATCCTGGAAGTAACTACCTTGTTTTTGATTTTACAGGCTCATAGCTGGAAGGGACTTGCCTTGTATCAGGTGAGACTTTGAACTTTTGAGTTAATGCTGGGATGAGTTAAGACTTTGGAGAACTGTTGGAAATGCACGATTTTATTTTGCAATGTGAGAAGGACATGAGATTTGGGGGGCTGGGGGTGGAAAGATATGGTTTGGATCTATCTCCCTGACAAATCTCATGTCAAATTATAATCCTGAGTGTTGGAGGTGGGGCTTGGTGGGAGGTGACTGGATCATGGCAGGGCAGCAATTTCTCTTGAATGGTTTAGCACCATCCCTCTTGGTGCTGTCCTCATGCTAATGAGTTTATTCTCCTGTGATCTGGTCATTTAAAAGTCTGTGACACCTCCCTACTCATTCTCTCTTGTTCCTGTTCCTGCCATGTAAGACTCCTTGTTCCTCCTTTGCCTTCTGCCATAATTAAAAGTTTCCTGAGGCCTCCCCCAGAAACCAATCAGATGCCATCATTATGCTTCCTGTATAGCCTGCAGAACCATGAGCCAACTAAACCTCTTTTCTTTATAAATTGCCCAGTCTTAGGTATTTCTTTATAGCAATGTAAGAATGAACTAATACAGAAATTTTGTAATACTTAAAAAATGTGTTTAAAATGTCCTCAAGATTGTTTTGTCTCAAATAAAGCATGTAACAGTCTCTGAAAACGTGTTTTTATTTCTAGATCTAAGATATAATTTCCTCAGAATAAAAAAGTGCAAGACAAAGAGTCCATCCCAAAAAATTAAGGAATAAATGTTAACCTTAAATCAAAGTGAATGCTAAATACAGTAACATGATATGGTAATACAAACTGACTTAATTGAGAAGATAATGTGAGACTGTGCTTTACCTCATTAAGTCCAAAGTCCCATGACTGCTTACAGTGCAATTCTTCCAAAGGTATATTTCCCCTAAGGATTATAAATACACAGTATTAAAGTTTGTTGTATTCCCTCTGGGAATTAATGTTCTAAATTAGAGTTCCCAAACTTGGCTTCAGATCGGAATTATATGGGGAGCTTTCTTAAAAATAAAGATTCATAAGCTCCAGGCCAAAGAGCTCACCTATTATGTGCAGGTCAATCTTGGTATTCTGTAGTTTAAAATCACTTCCTCAAGTAATCTGGACCTGCAGTCAGGATTGGGAACCATGTTCTAAATTGCTTTCATAAGGTACATTTAAAAGTCAAGGCCTAACATGATTTTTTTCACTCATAAATTTCTAGATATTGGGAGATTTAACAACAAAGATACAAAGTTGTCAATTTTATGAAATGTTTTATAAGTCTATGTCTTAATTAATGTGTATGTGCCAATCCCACTAAAATTACATCTTTTTATCAATCAATATTTTTAATAACTCCAAAAGAAATTACTTCCAAAATAAAAATTTATTCTAGTTCATGATTTCCAATCAGAAAGATTTGTCTAAATTGCAATTATTACCAAGAAAGTTAGGACTATTCAGAAACTAGTAGCTAAAATAAAGTTTTCTTTAGTTACTTATAATTGCAGGCCAGTATTCAGAAAAGTCTGGAAGGCAGCTTCCAAACTCTAAGGAATAAATTTAACATCAACACATAATGGATGAGTGTAAAAATCTCCTTAAATTCAGAACATTTTGTATACCAGCTGCAAGAAGAGAAAGAAAAATCTGCTGTAACATAATTGTTTCCAATGTATGGGTAGAGGAGATTGTAATCTTGAACACAGAGAAAACATGGAGTCTCTGAGAGGTAAATGTTGGCAATGAGGAGAGTGCTCTATCCCTAAAATGTACACTGTCCTATAAACTGCTGATATGCTTCCTTATGCCACTAACATCTGAATTCTATCACTCCCTGTAGTGATTCTATACCAACCAAGCAAGAAACCTTCCCATTGAGAGCTGTCTGAAAGTAAGAAAACATGCTTTTTCATGTCAGACTTCCTATACATGTTCCCTTTCAATTTATTACTTTAAGTTAATAAATTGACATTCTGGCAGATATGAGTTTCTTGGACGCATTAAGTCAATTTCCTCAAACCTAATCAACACTAATATTCAGATAAGAAGGTATTTAGGAGCTGGTAAATATGAGCACCACACTCTCAACTGGGGTGATATTATCAACACTATGACTCCTGGTAAGGCTGCTTTGAGACAAGTTGCCTGCCCACCCTCAGATGGCAATACACCTATCTCACTTTGCATCAATTCAACCTTCATCATGCATCATACTAGATCCTGATTTGTATTCCCCAGATTTCCCCAAAAACTTACATAGAGTTTGCTGGATATTTCTGAGTATTTTTCTGTGATGTCTTCTCTTGGTAATCATTTTCAAGTTTTCCTTAAAAAATAAAAGTATGCACTGAGTTAAAAATTTAGCATAGTCTATTTTCATTTTTTAATTCAAGGAATATTAACATGACACGTACAGAAGAAAACCACTGGTGCACAATGTTATATAATAGGAAGCCATTCTATTTTTGGTTTCATTTTCCTCCAAACACATAAACACACATACAAATATATGGATGTGTGCGTGTATAGATATACAAATATATATACTAAAACTGAAAGAAAAAAAGAATATGTAATTACATTTTCCATGTACAATACCAACCTTTTCTTTCAGAGCTACTTGGGTAGTAATCGTTCTCAAAAGATGTACTAAGATCATATCTTTCATTTTTGTTGTACTCTCTCTGATTCTTCTTGTTTGGCTGACATTTTTCTGGATAACTTGTTTTATTCAAAGTTGAATTACTAAAAGTCAACTCTGGAACTATAAAAATGTTTCTAATGCATCTGTCAGTGACACGGTTTTTATCAGAACTAGTGACTACACAAATATCTCCCATACTATCATAATCACACTTGTTAAATGTTTTCTTTATCTTTTGCTGATCTATGTTTAATACATTGATCATATTTTGACTAACAAAAGAGTCAGAATTCTCTGATAGAAAGTTAGGAGTAGACTGGTTCACATCTTCAAGAAAATTGGAAACTTCCTTTCCATTTTTCCTCCAAATATGCTGTATGGAGTGTTTTTCAGTAATGTAGTCTGACTGTCTTATTTCATCCATGCTTCTACAATCTTCATCCATAATTACAGCAGGGCTTTTAGTAAGTAAATTCCTATTTCCTAGACTTCGGGATAAACAAAAACATATTTAGCAAGAAAAGCAGGATTATTTGCATTTAGAAACACTTTCAATTCTTACAGGACATATTGAGTTGCTACTAACATTTACCTAGACCATGTTTTTATTTTTATATTTAAATAAATAATATTGCTTTGGGTGAAAATTTGTCTAATGTGCTCTTCTAATGACTTATTGAGTATAAAAATAATCTACAGTTTTTTACTACAATATGAAATGTTAGCATGTGGTTTAATTAAAACATGACCAACCTATAGTATATCTTCTGTAATAAAATCTAAAGAATGAACTAGACAACGATTATATGTCACTGCTGTTCCATTTAACCAGAGAAAGATGTTTGGAAGACTGTGCAGAGAAAATTTATCATCAATGTTAAAATATAAAATCAAATAGTTATGAGACATTATAACATATTTTTCAACCTGATATGGATATAAAAACAATTATAAAGTTCCCAAGGAAAAGCAATATAAATACAAATGTGTATATAAGTAATAAAACCAAGAGATAAGAAGAATAAGATAAAAACTAATTTGATGAATTAGATAGCTTGTAAGTTCTATTCTAATGCAGAAATAATAATTCTAGGTTAAGTCCAATTTGTGTACAAGAATCAAAGCTATAATGGAAAATAATTACAAATCAAGATGGTTCTTATTTTATTATCAGTGACTATCTAAAAATTTATTTGGAAGTGAGTTGTTCCAGAGGTTGGAGGTATAAAAAAACTTAGAAAACACACACACACACACACACACACACACACACAGCTAAAACTCTGATTTCCAGTCTTATTTTTAAGTTATTTATTAAATATCTGATGATCATCTACTCAGTTCCAGGTACTAGGTCATGTATTGGCAACAGAGAGATAAAAGAGCTCAGCTTGTTGTTAAAGAGAGAAATTAATGTTTTACCCATGAATGTTCACAGCTCATGATCCAACATTGTTTCTCAATGAGGGCCTTACTGGTGTTTTAGACAGAATGACGTTATTTTGCTATACCAAAAGACATAGTATATACTATGTACTAATATACACCATTAACATAAGAAAAATGTCTGTTACTCTACATAAAAGAATAGAGGTAAATGTACTTTATAAGATATTAAGCACACTAAAAATGTAAATCATTATTTTTTTATAATTCTTTGAATAGTTTTTGGGAAACAGATGGTGTTTGGTTACATGAATAAGTTCTTTAGTGGTGATTTCTGAGATTTTGGTGCACCCATTACCCGAGCAGTGTACACTGTACCCAATGTGTAGTCTTTTATCCCTCACCCCTCCCCCACCCTCTACCGGAGTCCCCAGAATCCATTATATCAATCTTTTTTGCGTGTATGTGAAACGGAGTTTTGCTCTTTTCACCCAGGCTGGTGTGCAGTAGTGCAATCTTGGCCCACTGCAACCTTTGCTTCCTGGGTTCAAGCAATTCTCCTGCCTCAGCCTCCTAAATAGCTGGGATTACAGGTGTGTGCCACCACACACCTGTAATGATTTTTGTATCATTATATTTTTTAATCAAAAATCAGCCTGGCTGATTTTTATATTTTTAGTAGAGACAGGATTTCACCATGTTGGTCAGGCTGATCTCAAACTCCTGACCTCAAGTGATCCACCCGCTTCGGCCTCCCGAAGTGCTGGGATTATAGGTGTGGGCCACCAAGCCAGGCTCATTATATCAATCTTATGCCTTTGTGTCCTCAAAGCTTAGCTCCCACTTATAAGTGAGAACATAACAATGTTTGGTTTTCCATTCCTGAGTTACTTCAGTTAGAATAATGGTTTCCAATTCCATCTAGGTTGCTGTGAATGCCATAATTGCATTCCTTTTTACAGCTGAGTAGTATTCCATGGAGTGTGTGTGTGTATTTTCTTCACCCACTCATTGGTTGATAGGCATTTAGGCTGGTTCCATATTTTTGCAGTTGTGAATTGTGCTGCCATAAACATGCACATGTGTCTTTTTCATATGACTGATTTTCCTCTGGGTAAATACCCAGTAGTGGGATTGCTGGATCAAATGGTAGTTCCACTTTTAGTTCTTTAAGGAGTCTCCATACTGTTTTCTTTAGTGGTTGTACTAGTTTACATACCCACCAGCAGTGTAAAAGTATTCCCTTTTAACCACATCCATGCCAACCTCTATGTTTTCATTTTTTAATTATGACCATTCTTGTAGGAGTAAGATGGTTATTGCATTGTGGTTTTGATTTGCATTTCCTCCATCTTTAGTGATGTTGAGCATTTTTTCATATGTCTGTTGACCATTTGTATATCTTCTTTTGCAAATTGTCCACTCATGTACTTAGCCCATTTTTTGATGATATTACTTCTTTTGTTCTTGCTGATTTGTTTGAGTTCCTTGTAGATTCTGGATATTAGTCCTTTGTCAGATGCATAGCTTGGGAAGATTTTCTCCCACTTTCTGGGTTGTCTGTTTACTTAGCTGATTATTTCTTTTGCTGTGCAGATTTTTGTTTTAATTAGGTTAGGTCCCATTTGTTTAGTTTTGTTTTTGTTGTACTTGCTTTTGGTTCTTGGTCATGAACTCTTCGCCTAAGCCAATGTCTAGAAGAATTTTTCTGATGCTATCTTCTAGAATTTTTATGGCTTCATGTCTTAAAGTTTTTGATCAATCTTGACTTGATTTTTATATAAGGTGAGATTGAGATGAGGATCCAGTTTCATACTACATGGGGCTTGCCAACTATCCCAGCACCATTTGTTGAATAGGGTGTTCTTTCCCCACTTTATGTTTTGGTTTACTTTGTCGAAGATCAGTTGACTGTAAGTATTTGGCTTTATTTCTGGGTTCTCTATTCTGTTCCATCTGTCCACATACTTATTTTTATACCACTGCCATGCTGTTTTGGTAACTGTAGTCCTGTAGTATAGTTTGAAGTCAGGTAATGTGATGCCTCCAGATTTGTTCTTTTTGCTTAGTCTTGCTTTGGCTCTGTGGGGCTTTTTGGGGTCCATATGAATTTTAGGATATTTTTTCTAGTTCTGCAAAGAATAATGGTGGTATTTTGAATGGGAATTGCACTGAATTGATAGATTGCTTTTGGTAGTATGGTCATTTTTACAATATTGATTCTACACATCATGAGCATGGGATGTGGTTCCATTTGTTTGTGTCATCTATGATTTCTTTAAGAAGTGTTTCTAGTTTTTCTTGTAGAGATCTTTCACCTCCTTGGTTAGGTATATTCCTAAGTATTTTATTTTTTGCAGCTGTTGTAAAAGGGGTTGAGTTCTTGATTTGATTCTCAGCTTAGTCAATGCTGATGTATAGTGCTACTGCATTGTGTACATTGATTTTGTACCCTGAAACTTTACTGAGTTCATTTATCATATCTAGGAGCTTTTTGGATGAGTCCTTAGGGTTTTCTAGGTATACTATTATGTCACTGGTGAACAGCAACAGTTTGAGTCCCTCTTTATCTATTTGGATGCCCTTAATTTCCTTCTCATCTGATTGCTCTGGCTAGAACTTCCGGTTCTATGTCAAATAGAAGTGGTGAACTCTTGTCTCACTGTTCTGGCTAGGACTTCCAGTACCATGTAGAAGTGGTGAAAGTGGGCACCTTGTCTTGTTCCAGTTTTGGGGGGGAGAATGCTTTCAACTTTTCCCCATTCAGTATAATGCTAGCTGTGGGTCTGTCATAGATGGCTTTTCTTATCTTAAGGTATGACCCTTTTATGCTGATTTTGCTGAGGGTTTTAATCATAAAGTGATGCTACATTTTGTAATTTTTTTTTGCATCTATTGAAATGATCATATAATTCTTGTTTTTAATTCTGTTCATGTAGTGTATATTTATTGACTTCTGTATGTTAAACCATCCCTGGATCCCTGGTATGAAACTCACTTGATCATGATATATTATCTTTTGGATATGCTGTTGGATTCAGTTAGCTAGTATTTTGTTGAGGATTTCTGCATCTATGTTCATCAGGAATATTGGTCTGTAGTTTTCCTTTATTTATTTATTTATTTATTTATTTATTTATTGGTATGCGTTTTCCTGGTTTTGGTATTAGGGTGATACTAGCTTAACGAAACGATTTAGGGAGGATTCTCTCTTTATCTTTTGGAATAGTTTCAGTAGGATTGGTACAAATTCTTCTTTGAATGGCTGATAAAATTCAGCTGTGAATCCATCTGTTCCCAGACTTTTTCTTTTGTTGGCAAGTTTTAAAATTACCATTTCAATCTCACTACTTGCCATTGGTCTGTTCAGAGTTTCTGTTTCTTCCTGGTTTGATCTTGGTGGGTTGTATATTTCTAGGAATTTATCAATCTCCTGTAGGTGTTCTAATTTGTATGCGTAAAGGTGTTCATAGTAGCCTTGAATAATCGTTTGTATTTCTGTAGTATCAGTTATAGTATCTCCCATTTTGTTTCTAATTGAGCTTATTTGGGTCTTCTCTATTCTTTGTTAATCTTGCTAATGGTCTATCAATTTTATCTTTTTAAAGAACCAGCTTTTCATTTCATTTATCTTTTGTATTGTTTTTTCTGTTTGCTCTGCTCTGATCTTTGTATTTCTTTTCTTCTGCTGGGTTTGGGCTTGGTTTGTTTTTGTTTATCTAGTTCCTTGAGGTGTGACCTTAGATTGTCTATTGTGCATTTCCAGACTTTTTGGTGTAGGCATTTAATGCTACTAACTTTCCTCTTAGCACCACTTTTGCTGTATTCCAGAGATTTTGACAGGTTATGTCACTACTACTGTTCAGTTCAAAGAATGTTTAGATTTCTGTTTTGATTTGTTGACCCAAAGATAATTTAGGAGCAGATTATTTAATTTCCATGTATTTGTACAGTTTTCAGGGTTCCTTTTGGAGTTGATTTCCAATTTTATCCCACTGTGATCTGAGAGTACTTGATATAATTTGTTTTCTTAAATTTACTGAGACTTGTTTTGCAGCCTATCATATGGTCTATCTTGGAGAATGTTCTATATGTTGATGAAAAGAATGTATATTCTGCAGTTTTTGGGTACAATATTCTGTAAATATCTGTTAAGTGCATTTGTTCGAGGGTACAGTTTAAGCCCGTCATTTCTTTGTTGACTTTTTGTCCTGTCTCTAATGTTGTCAGTGGAGTACTGAAATCCTCCACTATTATTTGCCATCTATCTCTTTTCTTAGGTCTAGTAGTAATTGTTTTATAAATTTGGGAGCTCCTGTGTTAGGTGCATGTATATTTAGGATTGTGACACTTTCCTGTTGTACTAATCCTTTCATCATTATATAATGTCCTTGTCTTTACTTTTGGTTTCTGTTTGCATGGAATCTTTTTCCACCTCTCCACCTTAAGTTTATGTGAGTTCTTATGTGTTACACGAGTCTCTTGAAGACAACAGATACTTGGTGGATGGATTTTTACTCATTCTGACATTCCCTATCTCTTAAGTGGAGCATTTAGGCCATTTATATTCAATGTTAGTACTGAGATGTGAAGTACTTTTCTATTCATCATGTTAGTTGTTGCCTGGATATCTTGGTGTTTTTTTTTTTCACTGTTATTGTCTTACAAGTCCTGTGAAATTTATGCTTTAAGGAGGTTCTATTTTAGTATATCTCATGGTTTTATTTCAAAATTTAGAACTCCTTTTAGCATTTCTTGTAGTGCTGGCTTGGTAGTGGTGAATTCTGTCAGCATATGTTTGTCTGAAAAATACTTTATCTCACATTATGAAGCTTAGTTTCAATGGATACAAAATTATTGGCTTTTAATTATTTTGTTTAAGGAGGCTAAAGATAGGATCCCAATCCCTTCTGGCTTGTAGGGTTTCTGCTGAGAAATCTCTTATTAATCTTATAGGTTTTCCTTTGTAGGTTACCTGATGCTTTTGCCTCACAGTTCTTAAAATTCTTTCCTTTGTCTTGACTTTAGATAACTTGATGACTATGTGCCTAGGTGATTATCTTTTTGTGATGAATTTCCTGGGTGTTCTTTGAGCTTCTTGTGTTTGAATATCTAGATCTCTAGTAAGACTAGGGAAGTTATCCTTGATTATTCCCTCAAATAAGTTTTCCAAACTTTTAGATTTCTCTTCTTTCTCAGGAGCACTGATTATTCCTATGTTTGGTTGTTTAACATAATCCCAAATCTCTTGAAGGCTTTGTTCATTTATTTTTTATTAATTAGTTTTTTTTTTTTTTTTTTTTTTTTTGTCTTTACTGGATTGGGTTAATTCAAAAGCCTTGTCTCAAACTCAAGTTCTTTCTTCTACTTGTTGGATTCTATTGTTGAAACTTTCCAGTGTATTTTGTATTTCTCTAAATGCATCTTTCACTTACAGAAGTTGTATTTTCTTTATGTCATCTATTTCTCTGGAGACCTTTTCATCCATATCTTTTTTTTTTTAATTTCCTTAAGTTGGTGTTCTCCTTTTTCTAATACCTCACTGAGTAGCATATTAATCAACCTTCTGAATTCTTTATCTGGCAATTCAGAGATTTCTTCTTGGTTTGGATCCACTGCTGGAGAGCTTAGTGTGGTCTTTTGGGGGTGTTACAGAGACTTGTTTTGTCATAGTACCAGAATTACTTCTCTGGTTCCTTCTCATTTGGGGGGACTGTTTCAGTGGAAAGATCTGGAACACAAGGGCTGCTGTTCAGATTCTTTTGTCCCACAGGGTGAGCCTTTGATGTGGTGCTCTCCCCAATCCCCTACGGGTGGGGCTGCATGTGAGCCAGACTGCAGTGATTGGGTCTAGCCAACCAGCGAGGCTATCAGACTCCAGGGTGGTGCTGGGGAATGTCTGCAAAGAGTCCTGTGATGTTATGATGTGATCCATCTTCAGGTCTCCTGGCCATGGATACCAGCACCTGCTGGCAGGGGAGTGATATGGACTCTGTGAGAGTCCTTGGTTGTGGTTTTGTTTAGTGCACTGGTTTTCTCAAATGCTGCTTATGCTAGCAGCGAAGCTGTCACAAGAACAGACTCAGGACCTCTGGATAGCCAGGATGTTGCACGTGGTAGAATTAGCTGTTGTTTTCTCCTTCTTTGGAGCAGGCTTGTTCTGAGTTGCCATAATGGAATGAGTTGGCTGGCCTCCAGTGCAGAGGTGGCACTTTCAAGAGAGCACCACCTGTGGTAGTAGAAGGGGTATAAAAGTTCACCCTACATTGGCCAGGATAAATTTTCAGGTTTCTCAAGCAGTAAGTGGGGCCATAGAGTTCCCAAGAGTTTATGTCTTTTGTCTTTAGCTACCAGAGTGAGGAAAAAAAAAATCAGGTAAAGGCAGAGTTAGAAAGGTGTGTGCTCAGACCCTCCTTGGGCAGTGCTTGCTTCAGCCACTGTGGGGGATGGGGGTGTTTCTTAGGCCAATGAAGTTATGTTCCACAGAGCATTATGGCTACTTCTGCTGCATCATACAGTTTACCACTGAGAGAAAGTCTCCAGTGATAAGCTTCTCCCAGCTCCTACACAGAGAGTAAAGCCTGACTCACTCTCACCATGCCCACCAACAATGCCAAGTTTACATCCAGGCAGTGGGCACACAGTGCTGAGATCGTGCTCCAGGCTATAAGCCTCCCCACTAAGAAAGCAACCAGGGCTCCCAGGTCTTGCCGCTCCCTGTCTACCCACACTGCTGGCTGCAGCTTCTGCACTCATATCTGCACTTCCCATTTGCACCCCTCCGCCAAGATTCTGCTCATGAAAATTCATGTTTAGTCAAAGTTATTACAGAGTTCAGTTAGAAGCTTCTTTTACCCTGTGACCCCTCCTCAATTCCACTGGGTACCTTCCCCAAGGACCCCTGTGAGAGAAGGCCAGGGATGGCTTCCCTGGGCTCAAAATGGGGACAAGGAGTACCTACAGGGCTCTTCCAGTTGCTTCTTCTACTTTTATATTTCGCTTACCTCCCTACTTCCATTTCATCTCTAGGTAAGGTTAAATCCTTCTCCCGAAATCTGGATTTTCCAGTTCCCCAGTAGAGACGTGTGTTTGGAAACAGGCTATCCCCCTCTCACACTTTGGGAACTGAATTTTTTTGCAAGCCACATCTTTCAAAGGGTCTTTGAATTCTTTTGGTTTTCCTGGTATGTTTCTGCAGTACTTTTTGGAGTAAAAGTTCATGATGTGAGTCTTCACATGCTGTTCTGTCCAAGTGGGAGCTGCATACTAGCCCTGTCTCCTATTGCCATTTTCCAAAATCATGATTTTTAAAAGGTATTTTAAGCATCTGACTCAGTGGAATCACTAAGAGATGGGGACAATAGAGAAATGTAGAGTAGCTATTGCCAACAATAAAGTTACAGTATAAAAGAGGAAGAAAAAAATTACAAAGTGACAGGTATTATTCTACAGTCAAATGCTAAAACAGTAAATGGAGGAAAGAAGAGATTCTTCTGCTTCAGAAAACTTAGGCAGATGGCGTCTGATTTGGGAACTAAAGTTGGGAAGGATTCTTCTAGAGATGACAGAGAGCAATTATCCTAAAAAACTGAAAAGAATTAAGACAAGTCAGTTCAACTTTTTAAACAATTTATGTTTTCCTATAGATAAATATAAAAGTCATTAAAAATTATGAACTGAAATTTTAATAAAAACATTCATTATCTAAATAAGCTTTTTATGTGTATTCAATGAATATTTAATGTGTCTATTATGTAGTAGGGAGACAACAGAGGTTATAGTCTAGTGAAGGATGATAATAAACAAATAAAAGAAAATGAACCACCAAAAAATACAGTGGTTAAGAAACAAAGAAGTAAACAAATATAAAAGATAATTACAAGTACTACCAGATCACATGATGGGATGCCTTGTGTTGGAGGTCGTGTTTCAGACAGTTTGGTCAGGAAAGTCACTAGAGTAAGGAAGTGATAAATACACTAACGATACAGAATGGTTAGCTACATGAAAACAGGAATAAGCACACCAGATAAAAAGTAGAAATGCAAAATTTGCAGCATGTTTGAGAAACAGAAGAGGGTAAAGCTGGAATAGAATCAATGAAAGAACACTTATGACCTACAGCTATAAAGTACAAAAGGGCCCAGATTATGCAGAGCCTTGCTCTTGAAAAGAGCAATAAGAAATCATTGAAATAAATGTCCTGAGCACAAAAGTAAAATTGACATTTTGCCTTGGAAAACAGCAGTCTCACTTCTCAATGAATCTCCTGAAGAATGAATTTCAGGATCTCCATCTGACTAAAATAAAATAACAGGGGCCAGACTGACTCTACTAACTAATAAAATTTAAAAACTGGAGGATAGTTTCAAGATGGCTAACTAGAGGCATAGGACACTTTTCCACAAAGAATCAAAGTAGTCAGTAGATAGTCACACATCAAAGAGAATATGAAAGAGAGCACACTGGAATTCATAGAAGTGACAGGAAACACCTGGGGCACAGAAGGAGAGGGAGGCTACGCAGATGGCTCAGCCTCCCTACAACAGCAGAGCCAGGAGAGGCTCCCCAGTGTGGGGAAAGCTTAAATGAGAGATCCCCAGCAGTCTACATTCTTATCACAGACTCCTATAATCCTGGTCACGTTAGAGTCCCTCAGCCCCCGTGGGCTCTGAGAATGGAATGAGAAGGTCCCCAAAGTCCCCAAGATGGCACTGCTGTAGTAAGGGAGTTAATGCCAGGTCCCACACAAACCTCAAATCCGAAGCAGCTGCTTCAGAGCATCATTTGATAGCCCAGGCCCCAATAGATGGTATCCTGCCCCAGGGCTCAAAAACCCTTGCATCTACATATCCCTGGAGCCCCAATGACATTTCCCCATGTCTGCCTAGATGGGTGCAGCAGTAAGACACCAATTGGACCCTGTGGATCATCATAGCCCCCTAGTACTCTAGCCCACAGTGTCCTGCACACTAGGGAAAAGGTGGTATAGCACACCAGGAAGACTACCCCTGGTACAAAGGGTGGCACAACATGTGCTCCCCAGAGACAGAAACCTGCCAGCCTGGGACTGCTATCACTTACAACTCCCCCAGTGACAGGGCGGCCACACACTTGTAAATGCACTGAAGATAGGTTCTCCCCGCCAACTGCCACTGCCAAGGGTCAAAGCATGCTCTACCCAGAGCCTGAAATCTGCCTGCCTCAGGCAGCTACCAAAGGTAGAAACTATCTCCCCCTAGCAGCAGAGCCACCTCACACTTGTAGGCCCCTGAAGACAGGCTTTCCCCACCCACTGCCTCTGCTGCCACTGCTACCCAGGCATACTGCTCAAGCACTGGTGACCAGCCTGCCCTGTTCACTACAGGTTACACCCATGCACCATCAGGGGGCCTGAGGACAGGCCCACCCAGCCTGGCACCATCCCTTCCACACACCCCTGCATTCACCAAGTCCAAGCATGATGCTTGAGGCCCCAGGAATTGTCTTGACCCATCAGCCACCCCTCATTCCCACACATATACCACCAGGGGGCTTAATAACAGCCCCACACCACCTGCCACCTCCAGTGCCCTAGCATGCCTTCCAGAGTCCTGGGGCTTGTCCTGCCGCACCCACCATATCCTGTGCCCATGTACACCATTGTAAGGACTTAAGAAGAGGCCTGCCTCCCCTAGCACTAAACCCCAGTGCCCAAGTATACCATCTGGGGGTCTGGGGCATCTTACTCCATCAGTTGCCCCAGGTACATGTGCACACCACCTGAGTCTAACAAGAGACCCAGAAAACCTGCCACCAGTGCCCAATCTACCCATCCAGAGGCCTGGAGATTGCCCCATCCGTCAACCACAGCTGGCATCTGTGCATTCCTTCTCAGGGCTTGAAAATGGGCTTGCCCAGCCTGCTGCTACCCTGCCAGCGCCCACACACTCACACTACCCAGGGGCCTAGCTAGCCCAACCTGTCAAAGCTACCACTATCGCCAACAAATGCCACCTGGAAACCTGAGGGTTGTCCGTCCCACCACCATGACTATCATCACACACACAACATACACTGTATAGGGGCCCAAAGACTTACTCACCCACCTGGTCTGCCACTACCGCAACCAGAACCTGAGTAAGCTGCCAGGAGGACCAAGAATTGGCCCACCTGGATCTGTCAATGCCAGCGCATAAACATGCTGTCTAGAGACCCAAGAACAGGCATACTCAGTATGCAATTGCCACCACTGGAGCCAAAAGACTGTCCCACGTGGCATTCCATCCCCAGAAAAATCTCACCACAGCCTCCTCTAACAATTTTGTGGCCTAAGTCAATGAGGAAATCAGCACTGACAGTGTGTACAGTTGAAGAAATTATACAAAGACTACATTACTGCATGTATCCAGAATCAAAAACCAAGTGTCCTACCCAACCAACTTTATAGATACACCTACAGGAAAAAGTCTTCCCCTATGAAAACCAATCCAAAAACTCAGAAGAAGAAACTATTACATCTGGTGCACATATATCAATAAAAGAACACAAACATGAAAAAGCAAGGAAATATGGCACCTTCAAAAGAACAATAATTCTCCAACAACAGTTTTTAACAAAAAAGAAATTTATGAAATACCTGAAAAAGAATTCAAAATCATGACATAAAAGAGGCTAAGTGAGATAACAAAGAACACAGATAAAAAAATCAAAGAAATCAGCAAAACAATTTAGAATATAAATGAGAAATTCACAGAGAGATATCACCAAAAAGAAGTCCTGGAACTGAAAATGTCAATGAATGAAATGAAAAATACAATCAGGAGCATCAATAGATTAGATCAAACGGAAGAGTTTCAGAACTTAAAGATAGGTCTTAAAAAAAAAAAAAAAAAGAAGAAAAATGTAGAAAGATGTGACATATGAGACACCATAAAGTGACAAAATATTCAGATGTTGAGGGTCCCAAAAGGTGAAGAAAAGTTTAATAGTATAGAAAACCTATTTGATAAAACAATAGCTGAAAAATTCCCAAGACTAGCAAGAAATTTAGATATCCAGATAACTAAAAGATCCCAAAAGAAATACAACCCAAAAAGGTCTCATCTCCCACCACATTATAGTCAAACTGTCAAAAGTCAAAGACAGGTCGGGCGCAGTGGTTCATGCCTGTAATCCCAGCACTTTGGGAGGCCGAAGTGGGCAGATCACCTGGGGTCAGGAGTTCAAGACCAGCGTGGCCAACATGGCGAAAATCCATCTGAACTAAAAATACAAAAATTAGCTGGGTGTAGTGGCATGCGCCTGTAGTCCCAGTTATTCAGGAGGCTAAGGCACGAGAATCGATTGAACCCAGAAGGCAGAGGTTGCAGTGAGCTGAGATCGCACCATTACACTCCAGCCTGAGTGATGGAGCAAGACTTTATCTCAAATAAATAAACAAAAACTCAAAGACAAATAATTCTAAAAACAAGAGAGAAGTGGTCATATATAAATGAATTCCTATTAGACTAACAATGAATTTTTAACAGAAATCTTACAGGCCAGGAGAGAAAGGGATTACATATTCCAGGAGACAAGAATACCCAGAAAAGCTATGCTTCAAAAATGAAACAGAAATAAAAACATTTCCAAGCCAAAAAAAAAAAAAAAAAAAAAAAAAAACAGAAAGAAAGAAAAAAAGAAAAAGAAAGCAGGTAATTCATCACCACTAGACCTGCCCTACAAGAATTGCTTGGTGACTCTTTCACCTCAAAGTGAAGGGATGATATCTACCATCATGAAAATGCATGATAAAACTAACCGGTAGAGCAAAGATACAAATAAGGAAGAAAAAGGACTCAAATGTTACCACAACAGAAAATCAAACCATTAAGATAAATAATAAGAGAGAAATAAGAGAACAAAAGAAACACAACAAGAAGACAATTGACAAAATGACAGAAATAAGTCCTCACATATCAAGAGTAACCTTGAATGTAAACTGATTAAAATTTCTCATTAAAAGATATAGATCCACTGAATGAATAAGAAATCATAACGGCTGGGCACGGTGGCTCAAGCCTGTAATCCCAGCACTTTGGGAGGCCGAGGCGGGCAGATCACGAGGTCAGGAGATCGAGACCATCCTGGCTAACACGGTGAAACCCCGTCTCTACTAAAAAAATACAAAAAAAAAAAAAAAAAAAAAAAAACTAGCCGGGCGAGGTGGCGGGTACCTGTAGTCCCAGCTACTCCGGAGGCTGAGGCAGGAGAATGGCGTAAACCCGGGAGGCAGAGCTTGCAGTGAGCTGAGATCTGGCCACTGCACTCCAGCCTGGGTGGCAGAGCAAGACTCCGTCTCAAAAAAAAAAAGAAAAAAAAAAAGAAAAGAAACCATAGCACAACTATATGCTACCCACAAGAAACTCAATTCATCTGTTAAGATATATATATAGACTAAAAGTAAAGGGATGGAAAAAGATATTCCACACAAAAGGAAACCAAAAGTGAGAAGGCTTTAAGTCAAAAACACTTAAAAGAAACAAAGGTCATTATATAATGATAAAAGGATCAATTCAACAGGAGGACATAACATTTCTAAATATATATATGCACCCAACACTAGAGCATCAAGATTCATAAAGCAAATATTATTAGATCTAAATACAGAGAGACACCAATACAATAAGAGTTGGAGACTTCAATGCCACACTCTCAACATAAGACAGATCATCTAGACAAAATATTGAAGAGGAGGAAATCTTCCTAACTCATTATATGAAGCCAGCATTACTCTGATATCAAAACCAGGCAAGGACACAACAACAAAAAGAAAATTACAGGCCAATATTCCTGATGAACAGACACAAAAATCCTCAACAATACAGTAGTAAACCAAATCCAAAAGTACTTCAAAAAAGATAATACACGATAATCAAGTGGATTATCATAGGGATATAAGGACGGTTCAACATATGCAAATCAATCAATGTGATATAAAACATCAACAGAATGAAGGATAAAAACTATATTATCCTACCAATTAATTCAGGAAAAGCATGCAATAAAAGTCAACATGCATTTATGATAAAAACGTTCAACAAACTAAGCATAGAAGGAACATATCTGAATATAATAAAGGTCATCCATGACAAACCCACAGCTATCATACTGAATGGGAAAAACCTGAAAGCCTTTCTTCTAAGAACTAGAACAAGACAAGGATGCTCTTTCACCACTCCTATTCAACATAGTATTAGAGGTCCCAGCTAGAGCAATGAGGCAAGAGAAAGAAACAAAAGGTATCCAAACTGGAAAAGGGAAAGTCAAATTGTCCCAAAAAAAAAAAAAAAAAAAAAAAAACCCTTAGATTTGATAAGTTCAGTAGTCTCAGGACAGAAAGTCAACAAACATTAGTAGAATTTGTATACACCAATAATGAACTATCTGAAAAACAAATCAAGAAAGCAATCCCATTATATACCTACAAAACATGAAAATAAAATATCTAGGAATAAATGTAACTAAGGAGGTGAAAAGTCTCTACAAAGGAAACTACAAATCTTTGATAAAAGAAATTGAAGAAGATACAAATGGAAAGACATCCAATGCTCCTGGATTAGAATAATGAGTATTGTCAAAATAATCATACTACCCAAAGCAATCTACAGAGTCAATGTAATCGCTATCAATTTTTCACAGACATAGAAAAACAATCCTAAAATTTGTATGGAACCAATAAAGAGCCCAAGTAGCCAAAGCAATCCTGAGCAAAAAGAACAAAGTTGGAGGTATCACACTACTCAACTTCAAAATATATTACAAGGCTATAATAACCAAACAGTATGATATTGATACAAAAACAGGGACATGGACGAATGGAACAGAATGAGAACCCAGAAATAAACCCATATATTTACAGCCAACTGACTGTTGACAAAGGTGTCACAAATGTATCTTGGGGAAAGGACACCTTCAATAAATGGTGCTGGGTACACTAGAAATCCATATGTGGAAGAATTAAACTAGACCACTACTTCTCATCATATACAAAAATCAACTCAAAATATTAAAGAGTTAAATGTATAGCTTGAAACAATAAAACTATTAGAAGAAAATACAGAACAAACACTCCAGGACAATGGTCTAGGCAAAGATTTTATGACTTAGACTTCAAAAGCAGAGACAAGAAGAAAAAAATAGATAAGTGGGACTATATTAAACTAAAAAGCTTCTTCACAGTAAAGGAAACAATCATCAGAGTGAAGAGACAACCTGTTGAATGACAGAAAATATTTGCAAATCATTAATCTGACAAAGGACTAACATCCAGCATATACAAGAAACTCAAACGAAACAGGAAAAAAAAAACAAACAATCCCATTAAAAAGTGGGCAAAGGATAAAGGATATAGACACTTCTCAAAAGAAGACATACAAATGACCAAAAGGTAGATTTAAAAAAATGCTCAACATCACTAGTCATTAGGGAAATGCAAATCAAAATCACAATAAAGTATCATCTTATTTCAATTAGAATGGCTATTATCAAAAACAAAACAAAAAAAATGTTGGCAAGGACATGGAGAAAAGAGAACTCTCATACACTGTTGGTGAGAATGTAAATTAATACTGTCATTATGGAAAAGAATGTGGAGACATCCCAAAAAACTAAAAGTAGAATGGCAGTATGATCCAGCAACCTCACTACTGGCTATTTATCCAAAGAAAATGAAAACAATCAATCAAAACAATATATGCACCCCCATGTTTATCACAGCACTATTCACAATAGCAAAGATATGGAATCAACCTAAGCATACTTCGATAGATGAACGGATAACAAAAAATGTTAAATTTACAAAACAGACTATTATCCAATCATTAAAAAAAAAAAAATCGTGTCATTTGCAGCAACATGGATGGAACAGGAAGTGAAACAAGCCAGACACAGAAAGACAAATAGCACATGTACTCACTTACATGTGGGAGCTAAAAAAGTTGATCTCCAGGGGGTAGAATGATAGTTACCAGAGGCTGGGGAGGATGTAGATATGTGTGCAGGGGGGAAGTGAAGGGGTGTGAAGGGAGATTTAATGGGTACAAACATATAATAAGTAGAATGAATAAGTTCTAATGTTTGATAGTAGAGTACGGTGCTATAGTTGACAAAAGTGTGTTGTACATTTCAAAATAGCTAGAGATGAGAACTTAAAATGTTCTCAACACATAGAAATGATCAATGGTATTGGTGATGGATATCCTAAATACCCTGACTTGATTATTACACATTCCATGCATGCAACATGTACCCCATTAATATGTATAGTATTAAATAATATATATCAATTAAAAAATTTTAAGAAACAGAACAAAATATGAGACAACAGTTTTCAGTCAGGGGAGACCAGGTGAGCAAGATAATGATCCCTGAGAGAGAGAGCAAACAAATGAGGAGAACTCTGTGATTGTTCCTAGGTTATTGTCTGGAGAGAATATTCAAGCCACAGAACACGGAAAGGAAACCCAATCAGAGCCCAACTGACTCCCTTTATTGAGGAAACAGCTGGGGATTCAGGGAGATTGCAGAGAATAGAGTTTACAAGTTAGAGTACCATAAAGGAGAGTGTTTCAGAGAGTAAGACGTCGAGAGAGCCACAGAGTGTTCTTCTCAAGTGTTCAACTAAATACTAACTGGCACATGCATGTGAAGTAATTGCCAAAGGCTGTGAAAAGAACCACCCAAGGTGAGAAAAGCAGAACAATCTCAGGAGCTCACTAGGGCTGGAAAAATTTTGTTTCCACCCTCTGGAGTGGAAAATTTCATAATTCAAGGGGAATCAAGAAAGTATTCATAAGGGTATTGCCTCAGCGATGGAGCAAAATTAGCTACAAACTGAAGGCTAACTGTTCTGTTTAACAAAATTTAAAAGCAAGCCTCAATAAGATCATAGGGTTTCCAAGTACCTGAATGATTTACAGGATGATGTGCAGGAAAATAAAATTGTCCAGCAGCTATAACGATAAAAATTCACAATGTATAGAATCCAACAAAATTACCAGGAATGCAAAAAAGAGAATCTATAATGAGAAGCAAAATCAATTATTTAAAAACAGATCAAGAAATGACAAAAATAATGGAATTCATAGACAAGGACGTTAAAAGTTATATTTCCTGTATTCAAGAAGACAGGAAATACTGAACATGCTTAATAGATACATGGAAGATTAAAAAAAAAAAAAAAAAGCTAAATCAAAGTTCTAGAGGTGAAAATTACACTGGATAGGATTACCAGCAGATAAGACCACAAGGAAGAGACAATTAGGGATTTTGAAGATATAGTAATATAATCTACATACAATAAAGCAATGAGAGAAAAAAGACTAGAAAAAACAGCACCAGTAAACTGAGATTTCAAGTAGACTAATTACCAATCTGAGTCCTCCAAGGAAAAGGAAAGGAGTCAGAAACAATATTTGAAGAAATAATGGCTATAAAAATTTCAAATTTGATAAAAACAGTAAGTACACAAATCCAAGATCAACAAAACCCAAACACAAGAACTAGAAAAAAAATTAATATCTTAAAGAATAGAAATCAATGTTTAAAAAATCATGATAGAAAAATCATAAAAAAGATAAAAACTATATTACATGTACAGATATTAAGATAACAACAGCAAACTTCCAGCTGGAAACTACAAAAGGTATCTTTCAAAAAAAGAAGCAAAATAAAGATTTGCAAATATACAAAGATTAGAGCATTAATCACCAGCAGATCTATGATATAAGAAATGTTAAGTCTTTCAAACAGAAAATGACACCAGATGGAAATCTAGATCTACACAAAGTAATGAAGACCACTAAAAATAATAACTATGTGCTTAAATATAAGAAACATATTTTCTTATGTAGCTTTCTTTAAAACAAAACAACAATGCATTATGTTGGGGTCCACGTGTTTCCTAAACAAAGGAATGAACACACAAGACAACACAGGACAAGACATACATCGCAGCCGCGCCGAACGGCACACACTGCTTTCTTTTATCCAGTCATTTGTGGAATGTTGCCAAGTCACAGGGCATGTGTTGCTTCTCTGATCTTTCCTTGACTCGCAAGATCAGTAAAAATTGACCAGTTCCCAGAGCCCACTGCTTGCAGCTGGCTCCTTTGCCTTTCCTGTTTGCAGAGAAGGACCGTCCTGCTTTGTCTGCAAGAGCAGGGCTTATCAGGAACGTCTCCTTTGCAAGCACACAGTCCTCTACATCTCCCCCTTCTTTATTTATAGGTTTGAATTTTTTTCAAAACCATCATCACATGTTGGGCTCGCTGGGATTTGGTGTTTGCCCTTTGACACCGTTTCCAGCAGACCGTGAAAATGACAAAGGCAAAAACAACAATCAATACATTACTAGAAACAAAAGTCAGTAAAGTGTTTACAGGACTCATAGGGTTTAAAGATTTCAAGCTTTGTGCAATACCAGTCATTAAATCTGTGCCAGTCAGCAATGGTAACTGATTATGAAACATTTTAGAAATGTTGTGTGTTAGTTCTTGTATTTTTACGGAAAGATTATTATGGCCAATTAAAAGCCTTTTTATCTTTGTCCAATTATGTACAGTGTTGTTAAAAGGAATAGGGGTAATACAAAATTGAGTAGTATTCCAGTCACATTTTAACAAGGTTCGAGTATTTAACACTGTCAGCTGATCCCCTATTCAAGAAACCACTTGTTTTAACTTATCTATTCATTTAGTCAAATGAGCATCGATGTCTTGTTGTTGTTGCCACAAGAAGTGAGATTGTTCATGTCATTGTTGCACGAACTCTGTATTTTGGATACTTTGATGTAACACCAGTCCAGCAACAGTGGCGGTGGAAGCAACGGCCACAAGTCCCACTACTGCTGTTACGACAATCCCAACTGCTCTCTGGCTGCAGTGGACAAGATCTTGCATTACTTTGTAAATTTGAGTAACCCCAGTAGATTCACTCCAGGTGCATGTCAAGTTCACAGGTAACCAGGTTTTTTTCCTAGCTCTTAAAATATATATATGGGAGTGAGTCTCATTCCAATTATTATGCCACCAAGTAGTATTTATACAGCTTAAAAATGTATAATTGCCCATACACTTAACTACTCCTGTATTATTATCCCATTTAAAGATTCTCACTAACAACAAGTAAGGTTTTTTAACACAAGCAATGACATATTTAGATCTGTTTTGATGTAAAGATATATGGAAAGGATTAGAAAGATTAGTGGTAATTAAGGACATGTTTCCCGTAAAAGTAGACATTGGTTTGCCAGCAGCTAGTAACTTCCATATATGATTTTGTATTTGTGAAGTGTCGGCCAAATGTGGCATAGGGGGCGACAAGCCACCATCATGCCAAATAATAGTTGTGTTACCATCAGCATAAATGCTGTGATTATTTATATGCCATCGTAGGCTAAAGTGGCTAAACTTAGTCTGAAAATCTCCATGCACACTCCAGTCAGTGACAAGGTATCTGTAATTTATACCTTTTACCTCTAATAATAATCATGGTCTACTTCTTTTATATTTAGTCTACTCTAATTGGGAAACATCTCTGGACACATCAGGAATAGGACATAAGGATAATGTAGTAGGCAAGGTTTCGTTAAGTAGAGCAGTATGATTATATTTAAAACTCTGAGTAACAACAATCATAGTAAAGGCAGCAATGTGACTATGATTATAGCGCACAGCCCAAGCCTCATGAGAAGGATGTAAACAATGTGGACTGTTCCCAAGACATATAGGTAACTCTTTTACCCCAAATTGATATGAACTGTTTACTGTACCTGTGTCTAACTCAGGATCCTGATTTTAAAAAGATGATGGCATCTAAGTAGTACCATTAGTAAATACTAAAACTTCTTTGTCTCCCTAGGCCACACCTTGATATAAGGGTGGAAAGGGAATATAAGCCCAATATGTAAATTCTCCAGCTGTTATCTGGCAATTTACTACAGCTAGCATAGCCAGAAATAAGGTCAGTGAGGTTTTGGGCTATCTAGCTTGTTGAACAACCCCTTTAGCTTCTTGAGTAAGCTTTTTCAGCTGACCCCATGTCGGGAGTTCCGCTCTCGAGTTTTGAAGGTGAAGGTTTTCTGAGTACTCAGATTTAATTTTTGAAATGCCACCAGGAAGTCTTCTGGCCGGCTCATCTTCGCCATGGCACTGCTTCAACCGTCGGGATGGGAACCACTTGTCTTCGGCACCTGTATGAACGAGAGCATAACCTCGACCCCATTGTAAAACTTTTTCTTTGAAATATTGGCCTTGTAATGAAGGATAATACACCCACAAATTGTTAGCTTGTGGCTTTTTTAATGGTTGTTGAAAATGTTTTACTGCTATAGATTGCTGTAATTGGTGCCAATAGTTAAGAAAATTTAAAGTAAAAAGAGCTTTCAGATTTTGATGTTTTGGGGAATCTCGTCCATTTCCCCGTTTGTTTTAAAAGTTGTAATTTTAAGGTAGTATTAGCTTGTTTAATAATTGTTTAACCTTGACGTTAAATGGAATACCAGTGGAATGACGAATGTGGTATGAAGAGAGGAAGGCAGCCAATTTATGAGAGTAGTAAGTAGGAGCATTGTCAGTTTCTAATTTAGTAGGAACTCCCATAACTGTAAAGTAAGTAAATGAGTAATAACAGAATCAGCTTTTTTAGAGGGTAATGGTGTAGCCCAATGGAAGTGTGACCAAGTATTAATTATATGATGAACATATTTTAAACGACCAAAAGAAGAAACATAAGTTACATCCATTTGTCAAATATGATTTTGTTGAGTGTCTCGGGGATTTATACTCGGACTTAAAGAGGGTGTAATAATAGGAACATAAGACGGACAGGCTCTGACAATAGTTTGGGCTTGACGGCGTGTTATAGAAAATAGCCATTGTAATTCTAAAGTGTTAGTATGATGTAATTGATGTTCATCCTGAGCCTGTTGGACACTGTCAACAAGTAAAGAATCAATTTGGCTATTGCCAAAAGTTAAAGATCCTGGTAAAGCTGAATGTGAATGAATATGAGTGATAAAAAAGGGGGTTGTATGGGAAGTAAGAGTCAAGAACAATAAGGAAAATAGTTTTTGTAAAGGGGTTTTTGGGAGTAATGGTAAAGAAGTTTGAGAAATATACTTAGTTACATATACAGTATATTGGGAATCACTAACCATATTATAAGGTGTTTGAGGCCAATCTTGTAGTACCACAAGAATGGCAAAAAGTTTTCTCTGTTGTACAGATTTAAATGGATAGTGAGAAATTGTTGAATTATTTGATTTCCAGTATTTAACTTTTTTATTGTTAGAAGTATTAGTAAAAAAGGTGGACCTTTAACCGGAGTATAAGAAATAGGATTATAGGACAGGAAAGAATATTGTTGTAGAAAAGCAAATAATCTATGACTGGGATAGTGTTGAGAAAAGGAACCAGTATACTTAGCGCAAGCCATTTGTCATTTTTTATGAGTTTTTAGTAGAGATTTAATGTATTGATTAGATAATTGGGTAATAATTTTTATAGGGTTAGTTTTAAGCAATTGACGAGTTTTATGTTGCCCTTTAATAATCAATTTAGTCAATTGATTAATATAAGGGTAAATTTTTTAATGGCTTTATTAGTCAAAAATAGCCACTTTAGAATGTTATTATTTTGATGTAAGATGGCTGTTGGTGAATGAGGAGTATGAAAAAGACAGAGTGGAAGATCAAGTATAATATGTAATTAAGGTGAGCTTTACTAATTTTATTTTCTACAAAAGACAATTTCTCTTTTGTAGTAAGAGATAACTGTCGAGAATTGTTTAAATCTAAATCTCTTTTTAAGGTAGTAAACAAATGTTGTAATTTATAAATAGGAATATCTAAGATGGGACGAAGCTAATTAATATCCCCTAACAACTTTTGAAAATCATTAAGGGTCACAAGTTGATCTCTCCTAATTTGAACCTTTTGTGGGCGGATTTGTTTTTTAGTCAATAGACACCCCAAATATTGAATGGGCAACTGAGTTTGTACCTTTTTAGGAGATATTTGTAAATTATAATGAATTAACTGTTGTTGTAAAACCTTAAAAACTTGATTTTGGAGGGTTACATTAGGGGTAGTCAATAAAATATTATCTATATAATGATAAATTAACACAGTTGGAAACTGATTTTTTATAGGATTTAAAGCCCTATGTATGAATTTTTGACATAAAGTAGGGCTATTAAGTATATTTTGGGGAAGAAACTTTTACTGATATTTTTGTGGGGGCTGTCTATTATTATATTTAGGAATAGTAAAGGCAAACTTTTCACAATCTTGAGGTTGTAATGGAATAGAGAAAAAACAATCTTTGAGATCTATGACCATTAATTTTTAACTTTGTGGGATAAGGGCAGGATTAGAAAGACCAGGCTGTAAACTTCCCCTAGGTTGAATGTAAACATTTATAGTTTTAAGATCAGTTAATAAACGCCATTTTTCACTTTTTTTTTTTTTTTACATGACAAAGACAGGGAATTCCATGTAGAAGTACTTGGCTCTATATGCCCCTCGGCCAATTGTTTTTTTGACTAACTCTTTTAAAGCCCCAAGTTTTTCTTTAGATAATGGCCACTGTTCCACCCAAATAGGAGTGGTAGTTTTCCACTTTAATTGCAAAGGTTGAGGCTGGTGAACAGTGGCTATGAGTTTAAAGGATTGTATCCCATTTTGAACATCATATTTTTGGCAGCTGAAGAAATATGAGGAATGTTTAAAAAAGCACCAAATTGTTGTAAAAGATTTTGTCCCCAAAGATTAATATTGATAGGAACAATATAAAAAAAAATTTGACCTTGTTGACCTTTAGGACCGACACAGGTTAAAGGTTTTACACTTTGATAAACCACAGAAGTAGCACCCAAGTCAGTGAGTGTAACTGAAACTTTTTTTTTTATTGTATAGGCCACTGATTTAAACAAATGATAGACACATCCGCCCCCGTGTCAATTAACCCTTCAAAAACTATTCCATTAATGTGCAATGAACATAAGGGCTTTTGATCAGAAACTAAAGTTTCCCAAAAAACGGTTTTTCCTGTGCTACTGAACCCTCCCTGTCAAGATACCTCTCTAGATAGGAACGGAAAAAAAAGGCAATAAAAGTAATTGTGCAATACATTCCCCTGCCTCTAGGCGCATAAATTGTGAGACTTGTACCATAATAAGAATTTCATTAGTAAAATCAGGATCAATGATTCAGGGAATCACCATTAACCCTCGTATAGCACTGTTGCTTTGACCTATCAAAAGTCCTACATGTCCTTTTGGCAAAGGGCCACACACTCCAATAGCTAATTTATATACTCCTCCATTAGGAGACAAGGTATAAGGCTGAGTAATAGCTAAGTCAGTAGCAGCACTCTGCTTAGTTGCTGCATAAAGCTGGGAAACTGGGGTAAGAGGTGGTATCCTTAAGGAGGACTCAAACTTATTCCTTGATGTTGTAGGTCATTGCTCACTGGGTATTGTGGTAGGCTTGTATTGTAATTGTTTGGGCCCCAAGCGTGTGGGCCCCGGCTCTCATTTCCCGGGAGAGGAGACAGTAAATTTCCACTTTTATCAGTTTTGGAACGACATTCATTTGTCCAATGTCGACCTTTGCACAACGTTTTTACACCTCTGAAGGCAGCTTTCTGCCTTGGGGGATAAAAGTGTTTAATTTTTTACGACATTCTTTTTTGAAATGTCCAGGTTTACCACATTGAAAGCAAACACCTTGTTTGTTATTTTCTTTTAAGGCTTTAGATAGGGCTCCAGCAAATAATTGAGCATTATACATAGCCCCTCCAACACCAGCACAAGCTCTTATATATTTATTTAAATTGGCCCCACTGGCCTTTAATGGTCTCAACAATTTTTGACAGTCAGCATTAGCATTTTTAGAAGACAATGTTTGCACCAAAATTTTTGAAGTAGGGCCAACACCCACAGG
>NC_045443.1:36353291-36354679 GCF_002776525.5 Piliocolobus tephrosceles | reverse complement strand
TTATTATACTTTAAGTTCTAGGGTACATGTGCATAACGTGCAGGTTACATATGTATACATGTGCCATGTTGGTGTGCTGCACCCATCAACTCGTCAGCACCCATCAATTCATCATTTATATCAGGTATAACTCCCCAATGCAATCCCTCCTCCCTCCCCCCTCCCCATGATAGGCCCCAGTGTGTGATGTTCCCCTTCCCAAGTCCAAGTGAGCTCATTGTTCGGTTCCCACCTATGAGTGAGAACATGCGGTGTTTGGTTTTCTCTTCTTGTGATAGTTTGCTAAGAATGATGGTTTCCAGCTGCATCCATGTCCCTACAAAGGACACAAACTCATCCTTTTTTATGGCTGCATAGTATTCCATGGTGTATATGTGCCACATTTTCTTAATCCAGTCTGTCACTGATGGACATTTGGGTTGATTCCAAGTCTTTGCTATTGTGAATAGTGCCGCAATAAACATACGTGTGCATGTGTCTTTGTAGTAGCATAATTCATAATCCTTTGGGTATATACCCAGTAGTGGGATGGCTGGGTCATATGGTACATCTAGTTCTAGATCCTTGAGGAATCGCCATACTGTTTTCCATAATGGTTGAACTAGTTTACAATCCCACCAACAGTGTAAAAGTGTTCCTATTTCTCCACATCCTCTCCAACACCTGTTGTTTCCTGATTTTTTAATGATTGCCATTCTAACTGGTGTGAGATGGTATCTCATTGTGGTTTTGATTTGCATTTCTCTGATGGCCAGTGATGATGAGCATTTTTTCATGTGTCTGTTGGCTGTATGAATATCTTCTTTTGAGAAATGTCTGTTCATATCCTTTGCCCACTTTTGGATGGGGTTGTTTGTTTTTTTCTTGTATATTTGTTTGAGTTCTTTGTAGATTCTGGAAATTAGCCCTTTGTCAGATGAGTAGATTGCAAAAATTTTCTCCCATTCTGTAGGTTGCCTGTTCACTCTGATGGTAGTTTCTTTTGCTGTGCAGAAGCTCTTTAGTTTAATGAGATCCCATTTGTCAATTTTGGCTTTTGCTGCCGTTGCTTTTGGTGTTTTAGACATGAAGTCCTTGCCCATGCCTATGTCCTGAATGGTACTACCTAGATTTTCTTCTAGGGTTTTTATGGTATTAGGTCTAACATTTAAGTCTCTAATCCATCTTGAATTAATCTTCGTATAAGGAGTAAGGAAAGGATCCAGTTTCAGCTTTCTACTTACGGCTAGCCAATTTTCCCAGCACCATTTATTAAATAGGGAATCCTTTCCCCATTTCTTGTTTTTGTCAGGTTTGTCAAAGATCAGATGGTTGTAGATGTGTGGCATTATTTCTGAAGGCTCCGTTCTGTTCCATTGGTCTATATCTCTGTTTTGGTACCAGTACCA
>NC_045443.1:36311075-36353191 GCF_002776525.5 Piliocolobus tephrosceles | reverse complement strand
GTTTTTTCCAATTCGGTGAAGAAACTCATTGGTAGCTTGATGGGGATGGCATTGAATCTATAAATAACCTTGGGCAGTAGAGCCATTTTCACGATATTGATTCTTCCTATCCATGAGCATGGTATGTTCTTCCATTTGTTTGTGTCCTCTTTGATTTCACTGAGCAGTGGTTTGTAGTTCTCCTTGAAGAGGTCCTTTACATCCCTTGTAAGTTGGATTCCTAGGTATTTTATTCTCTTTGAAGCAATTGTGAATGGAAGTTCATTCCTGATTTGGCTCTCTGCTTGTCTGTTACTGGTGTATAAGAATGCTTGTGATTTTTGCACATTAATTTTGTACCCTGAGACTTTGCTGAAGTTGCTTATCAGCTTAAGAAGATTTTGGGCTGAGACGATGGGGTTTTCTAAATACACAATCATGTCATCTGCAAACAGGGACAATTTGACTTCTTCTTTTCCTAACTGAATACCCTTGATTTCTTTCTCTTGCCTGATTGCCCTAGCCAGAACTTCCAACACTATGTTGAATAGGAGTGGTGAGAGAGGGCATCCCTGTCTTGTGCCAGTTTTCAAAGGGAACTTTTCCAGTTTTTGCCCATTCAGTATGATATTAGCTGTGGGTTTGTCATAAATAGCTCTTATTATTTTGAGGTACGTTCCATCAATACCGAATTTGTTGAGCGTTTTTAGCATGAAGGGCTGTTGAATTTTGTCAAAAGCCTTTTCTGCATCTATTGAGATAATCATGTGGTTCTTGTCTTTGGTTCTGTTGATATGCTGGATTACGTTTATTGATTTGCAAATGTTGAACCAGCCTTGCATCCCAGGGATGAAGCCCACTTGATCATGGTGGATAAGCTTTTTGATGTGCTGCTGAATCCGGTTTGCCAGTATTTTATTGAGGATTTTTGCATCGATGTTCATCAGGGAGATTGGTCTAAAATTCTCTTTTTTTGTTGTGTCTCTGCCAGGCTTTGGTATCAGGATGATGTTGGCCTCGTAAAATGAGTTAGGGAGGATTCCCTCTTTTTCTATTGATTGGAATAGTTTCAGAAGGAATGGTACCAGCTCCTCCTTGTACCTCTGGTAGAATTCAGCTGTGAATCCATCTGGTCCTGGGCTTTTTTTGGTGGGTAGGCTATTAATTGTTGCCTCAATTTCAGAGGCTGCTATTGGTCTATTCAGGGATTCAACTTCTTCCTGGTTTAGTCTTGGAAGAGTGTACGTGTCCAGGAAATTCTCCATTTCTTCTAGATTTTCTAGTTGATTTGCGTAGAGGTGTTTATAGTATTCTCTGATGGTAGTTTGTATTTCTGTGGGGTCGGTGGTGATATCCCCTTTATCATTTTTTATTGCGTCTATTTGATTCCTCTCTCTTTTCTTCTTTATTAGCCTTGCTAGCGGTCGGTCAATTTTGTTGATCTTTTCAAAAAACCAACTCCTGGATTCATTGATTTTTTGGAGGGTTTTTTGTGTCTCTATCTCCTTCAGTTCTGCTCTGATCTTAGTTATTTCTTGCCTTCTGCTAGCTTTTGAATGTGTTTGCTCTTGCCTCTCTAGTTCTTTTAATTGTGATGTTAGAGTGTCAATTTTAGATCTTTCCTGCTTTCTCTTGTGGGCACTTAGTGCTATAAATTTCCCTCTACACACTGCTTTAAATGTGTCCCAGAGATTCTGGTATGTTGTATCTTTGTTCTCATTGCATTCAAAGAACATCTTTATTTCTGCTTTCATTTCGTTATGTACCCAGTAGTCATTCAGGAGCAGGTTGTTCAGTTTCCATGTAGTTGAGCGGTTTTGATTGAGTTTCTTAGTCCTGAGTTCTAGTTTGATTGCACTGTGGTCAGAGAGACAGTTTGTTATAATTTCTGTTCTTTTACATTTGCTGAGGAGTGCTTTACTTCCAATTATGTGGTCAATTTTGGAATAAGTGTGATGTGGTGCTGAGAAGAATGTATATTCTGTTGACTTGGGGTGGAGAGTTCTATAGATGTCTATTAGGTCCGCTTGGTGCAGAGATGAGTTCAATTCCTGGATATCCTTGTTAACTTTCTGTCTCGTTGATCTGTCTAATGTTGACAGTGGAGTGTTGAAGTCTCCCATTATTATTGTATGGGAGTCTAAGTCTCTTTGTAAGTCTCTAAGGACTTGCTTTATGAATCTGGGTGCTCCTGTATTGAACACCCACAGTTTTTAAGACAGTATCCTGAAGACAGGCTATAAAATCTGGATATGGTTCATTTGCGCCCTGTAAAATTTTTACAGAGGAAGGGGGAAGATTTTTTTGCTATCTCTATGTTATTTCAGGCCTTTAAAAACAAAGTCTTGATTTTAGTAATGGCGACATTATCTAGGCCAGTCTGAGCATTAAGAGTAACATATTGGCCTTTGCCTGTGAGTTGTTCCTCAGTGGGTCCTGGGGGATCACGCGTAGCATTTTTCCTAACCTGCACATGCGCCTCGTCCATCCACCAGCTGCGCAATTGTAACCACTGAGAATGATCAAGAACAGCCTTCCCCCAAAGTCTCTCAGTCTATAGGAATTATCAAATTTTCTGATGAAAAAGCATCAAGAAGACTAAGGACAAAAGGAGATTGAGGTCCATAGTTAGAAATGGCAGCTTTCATTTCTTTCAAAAATTTAAATTGTAAGGCAGTAAATTGGACATCATTGCCACCATTTGGAAACTGAGCATTAGGAGCAAAAGGAGCACGAATAATTGGAAACAGATCCCGCTCCTCAAATTCTCTTATGTTTTCCTTTTTTCCCTCCCACAATGGCAGGAAAGGCACTGAGAAAACTTTGCCAAAGGTAAGGAAGCTGGGGGTGGTGGAGGCACTGGAAAATCCCCTTCTAACGGGGCAGAAGGAAAAGAAACCGGGAAAACTCGCAAAGGTGAATTAGAAGAATGTATCTGTAATATCTGTTGAAGCACTCCCATAATACGCTGTATGTCAGAATTCCAGTTAGAAGAAGGAAGAGTTGGCTCTTCCTCTTCTCCCCCTTTTGCTACCACCCCCATCCTCTGTTACCCTGGCATAAATGGGCTCCATTTCAGATTCATTTTTTCCCAAATCCTCAGATGCCTTTCCTCCTGTGGCTACATCGCCACACTCTGAATCAGTCTCAAGTAACTCTAATGCCTGAGTGATAGAGTTACACAAGGTCCACAAATTTAGAGGTATAGTATCCCCTAACTGGTGAGCTCTACACAGAGCTTTTACTACATGTAATCATTCTCTCCAATTTAGCTGCACTTTAGTCTGATGCTGAAACCAGTAACAATTGTTGTTCAACATGGGCAAACAATTGCTTCAAAGTCTTTTCTTTCACTTCTACTTCTATAGACAGCAACATTTCTTGAAGCAGCCACAAATATTCTGAGGCCAGAGAGGTGAATTCCCCATAATTTTCCCGTGGGTCCCCCTTCTGTACTTACACACCCGGGGTGCTCCCCCTCTGGTTCCTTGCTCTCTTGGAGCCACGGACCCTGCTCGCTGCGCCAGTTGTTGGGGTCCGCGTGTTTCCTAAACAAAGGAATGAACACACAAGACAACACAGGACAAGACATACATGGAGGCCGCGCCGAACGGCACACACTGCTTTCTTTTATCCAGTCATTTGTGGAATGTTGCCAAGTCACAGGGCATGTGTTGCTTCTCTGACCTTTCCTTGACTTGCAAGATCAGTAAACATTGACCAGTTCCCAGAGCCCACTGCTTGCAGCTGGCTCCTTTGTCTTTCCTGTTTTCAGAGAAGGACTGTCCTGCTTTGTCTGCAAGAGCAGGGCTTATCGGGAATGTCTCGTTTGCAAGCACACAGTCCTCTACACATTATGAGGTTTATAACATAGATATAAATAAATGTGTGAATATAACACAAAGGCCAAAGTAGAGAAGAAATAAAAAGTATACTACTTTAAGATTCTTATACTATACTTCATACTATAACTTGAAGATAATCTGTGATACATTAATATATACCCTATAAAGTCTAAAGCAATCAATAAAACAGAATTATAACTAAAAGAGATCAAAAGAAGTCATAAAAATACTTAAATCAAATAAAAGTAGAAAAAGAAGCAAAGTGACAGATAAAATACAAATAGCAAGAGGACAGACTTAAATCCAAACATATACATTGTCATATTAAATGTAAACCATATTCTTAGCCACAGTACCAGTCTCAATAAATTCGTAATGATCAAATCATACAAAGTATGTTCCTCGTCCACAAATGAATTAATTCAGAAAGATAATGGGAAAGTCTTGGTTTCTGGGAACCAAACACCAAATTTCTAAATAACTTACAGATTGAAAAAGAAACCCAAAGAAAGATTAGAACGTATTTTGATCTGGGCTGGGCACAGTGTCTCAAGCCTATAATCCCAGTACTTTGGGAGGCTGAGGCAGGTGGATCACTTGAGGTCAGGAGTTCGAGACCAATCTCTACTAACTCCCAACTCTACTCAAAATATTTTTAAAAATTAGCCAGGTATGGTGGCAGGTGCCTGTAATCCCAGCTACTTAAGAGGTTGAAGCAGGAGAATCACCTGAACCTAGAGGGCAGAGGTTGCAGTTAGCCAACATCACACTACTGTACTCCAGTCTCAGCAACAGAGCGAGACATCGTCTCAAAAAAAAAAAAAAAAAAAACTATTTTGATCTGAATAAAAATGAAAACATAATATTTCAAAATTTGTAAGATACAGCAGAAACAGCATTTAGTAGAAAATGTATAGCCCTAAAATATGTATATTAGTAAAGAAGAATGGTTTCAAACCAATGACCTTACCCCTTAACTTAAAAAAACTAGAAAACGCAGAGAAAATTAAACGCAAAATAAGCAGACAAAAGAAAATAGAAAAGCAAAATTCAATTCAATTTTTAAAAATAGAAAAATAAAAGAATTGTGAAACTAAAAGATAATTCTGTGAGAACATAAAAATGTTCTGTGAGTGCCGGGCACAGTGGCTCAAGCCTGTAATCCCAGCACTTTGGGAGGCCGAGGCAGGCGGATCACGAGGTCAGGAGATCGAGACCATCTTGGCTAACACGGTGAAACCCTGCCTCTACTAAAAAAAAAAAAATACAAAAAATTAGCCGGGCGTGGTGGCGGGCGCCTGTAGTCCCAGCTACTCGGAGGCTGAGGCGGGAGAATGGCATGAACCCGGGAGGCGGAGCTTGCAGTGAGCCGAGATGGTGCCACTGCACTCCAGCCTGGGTGACACAGCCAGACTCCGTCTCAAAAAAAAAAAAAAAAAAAATGTTCTGTGAGAACATAAATTTTTTTCTGACTATTCTGATATTGCCGTAATCAGAATAGTCAGAAAAAAATAGAGAATAACTAGGGAAAAATAATCTCATTAATAAGAGAGAAGACAGTGCTACAGGCGGCAAAGATTTCAAACAAATAATAAGAGAATGTTATGAACAACCTTATGACAATAAATTCTACAAGGTAGACAAAATAAATACATCTTTGTATAACACAAACTACCAAAGCTCACTCTATAACAAATAATCTGATTGATGAGCCCTGTGTTTAGTAAAAACTTAAAACTGTAATAAAAATCCTTCCTACAAAAAAGAACACCAGTACTCACATGGCTTCACTGATTAACTTTACAATATAAGTTAGAAATTACAATCATGTATCACTTTAGGGATACATTTTGATAAATGTGTCGTTAGGCAATTTTGTTATTGTGGGAACATCACAGAGTGTACTTACACAAACCTATATGGGATAGCCCATTACACACCGAGGCTATATAGTATGGCCTAATGTTCCTAGGCTACAAACTACAATTGCCTACAGCACAATATTGTAGGCAAGTGTAACACAATGATATTTGTGTATCTAAACATAGAAAAGGTATAGTAAAAAAATACAGCATAAAAATTTTTTTAAAGGCACATCTGCAAAGGACACTTACCATGAATGGAGTTTGCAGGATGAAAGTTGTTTTGGGCAAGTCAGTGAGTGAGTGGTAAGTGAATGTGAAGGCCTAGAACATTACTATATACTACTGTAGACTTTATAAACACTCTACTCTTACGCTTCACTAAATTTATTTTTTAAAATTTCTTTCATCAATAATAAATTAACCTTATCTTACTGTAGCTTTATGTTTAAATTTTTTAAACTTTTTGACTGTATTGTAACAACTTAGCTTAAAACAAACACACTGTACAGCTGTAAAAAATTTTTTCTTTTACAGCCTTATTCTTTTTTTTTTCCAGTTTTATGCATTTATTTTTTGACAAATTTGACTCCATGAAAGTGATTTATCACAATGTTGACTTTGTAACAGTGTAAGCACGGTGTTTGTGTGTGTAAAAACGTTGAAACTTCCTCAGTAAATGAAGAGATACCTTTTTTGTACACCTGCATTTGTGAAAGATAAAATTTTTTAAGATCTTGGCTCTCTGGGTGATTGCATATATGGGGGTGACCCATAGTAGTTTTTGATTGATTTCATCAAAAGACAGGTTTTTCATCATGGTATGATCACATTTACAAAGCTGGGTGCACACAATTGCCAACCAGAGTAATAGACATTTATAGATTTCCCTTTGACCTATTTCTTTATGAATACAATTTATCTATTCATAACTGTTATACCCACATGATTGTCATTGGTATACCTGAGTGTTTAAACTTATAAAAATATGTATACTATTGCCTATTTTATTGTGTAATGTGGCCCATGAAGTGTTCTGTTGTGTTTTTATTTTTCTCAAATAAATCCTCCTTTGAAATGTAAGTAAATATGTAGAGTTGCACAACCTTCACCACAATCAACTGTACAATATTTTCATCACTGCAAATGGAAGCCCCATTCCCATTTGTGATTATTCCCCATTCCTCTTCAACCTCCCCTTCCTGATCTCTCCCTACTATCAGCCCTAGGCCATGACAATTGCTGATCTACTCTGTCTCTTTAGATTTGTCTGTTTTGGACATTCCATATAAATATGTATATGTGGTCTTTTGTGACTGGCTTCTTTTCTGCATCACAAGTTGAAAGTTCGTCCATGTTGTAGCATATATCATCAGTACTTCATTCCGTTTTTAAGTTGTCAAATACTATTTGACTTGTTTCCATTTTTGGCTATTGTGAATAATGACATTTGAACATTACTATGTAAGCTTTCTTATGGATATATGTTATCATTTGAGTATGTACCTAGGAATGGAACCACTGGGTCGTATGGTAAGTCTGCTGAACACTTTCTTTTTTTTTTTTTTAATACTGTAAGTTCTAGGGTACATGTGCATGACGTGCAGGTTTGTTACATATGTATACTTGTGCCATGTTGGTGTGCTGCACCCTTTTACAGCCTTATTCTATAAGCTTTTTTCTATTTTTAAATTTTAAAAAATGTTTTCCTTACTTTTAACCTTTTTTGTTAAAAACTAGGACATAAACATACATTAGCCTAGGTCCATACAGAGTCAGGATCATCAATATCACTGTCTTTCACTTCCCCATCTTGTCCCACTGGAAGGTCTTCAGGGGCACTGATTCGCAGGGAACTATCATTTCCTATGATAACAATGCCTTCTTCTGGACTATCTCCTGAAGGACCTGCCTGAGCCTGTTTTACAATTAACTTTTTTTTTTAATAAGTAGAAAGAGCACACTCTAAAATAACAATAGTACAATAAATACATAAACCATTAACAAGTCATTTATTATCATTATCAATTATTATATATTATACATAATTGTATATGCTATGTTTTTATATGACTGGCAGGTTTGTGAATACCAGCATCACCACAAACACATAAGTAATGAGTTGTGCTACTACATTACAACAGCTACGATGTCACTAAATGGTAGGAATTTTTCAGCTCCATTATAATCTTATGGGACCATATATGCTGTTCATTGTTGACTGGAACATTGTTATGCAGCACATAACTGTGTATGCTTTCTATAAAAATTCTTCCAGGAAATTAAACATGATGGAATACTTCCCAGCTCATTCTGACACTGGCATTATGCTGATCAAAACCAGACTAAGATATTATAAGAAAAGAAACCTACAAAATAATATTCCTCATGAAGACTGATGAATTTCCTAACAAAATGTTACCAAATCAAAACCAAGAATACATAACAAGAGTAACATATTGTGAAAAGTGGGATTTATCCCAGGAATATAAGGTTGGTTTAACTTAGAAAAAGAAAAAAAAAAAAGCCTGATGTGGGGCAGGATCTTCTGGGATGACAGAGTGAGCAATCTGGCAAATACTCTCCCACAAAATGCAATGTTAAAACCAGACAAAATGTACAAAAACAACCATTTTAGAATGTGTGAAGTAACCAAAGGCACACGATAAACTGAGAAGCAGTACTTCAAGAAATCTACTGAGCCTTAGTAGAAATAGTAGGTGTCCATAAAGTTTTAGCCTGGAGTTGTCCCTTCCCTCCACCAGCTACAGTAAACATGAAAAAAAGAGAGAGGGTGCATATCTAGAATTAAAGAAATGATATAACCACCAACCTTACAGAAACTAAAAGGATTTCAAGGGTATACTATAAACAACTTCATGCTAACAAATCATGCAACTTATATGAAATGGACAAAGTCCTAGAAAAACACAAATTACCACAACTGACACAAGAACAAACTAGAAAATCTGAACAGACCATAACAAGAAAATGAACTAGTAATTAAGTGTTCTCACTAAAAAAAGTCCACGTGCAGATGGCTTCACTGGTGAATTCTAAGAAAAACTTAGAAAAATAAATAATACCAATCCTCTACAAATTCTTACATAAAACAGGAGGAAACACTTTCAACTTATTCTATGAGGCCAGTATTACCCTGATACCAAAGTCAAACAATCACAAAGAAATAAAAAATTCAGACAAATATTCTTCATAAATATAGACCCAAAAACCATTAACAAAATATTAGCAAACCAAATACAGCAACATATGGGGAGCATTATACACCAAGCAGTTTTTAACCCCATTAATACAAGGTGGTTTGACACCTGAAAATAAATTATTATATATTAACAGGTTAAAGGAAAAAAAACAGTATCATAATTTCAAGAGACATGGAAGGAGCGCTTGACAAAATTCATGATAAAAACTCTCACTGCTAAACAGAAGAGAACTTTCACAACCTGATAAAGGACGCTTACAAAAACACCTACAGCTAACATCATACTTACTGGTGAAAGACAGAATGCTTTTTCCCTAAAACTGAGAAGAATAAGCACATCTGCTCTTGCCACTACTATTCAGCGTTGTACTAGAGGTTCTAGTACAACTTCTAGTGAAGTTAAGCAAGAAAAGGAAGTCAAAATTGCTCCCTGGCCTTTTGGCTAAGATCACGTTCAAAACGAAAAAAAAAAAAAAAAAAAGAAAAGGAAGAAGAAGAAGGCATCCAGATTGAAAAGAGAGAGGTAAAAATATCTTTACTTACAGACAATATATTCCACCATGATTTAAAAAAAAAAAAAAACCCTACTCAACTATTACTAGAACTAATAATGAATTTGTCAAGGTCAAAAGATATAAGATTCACATATAAAAATCAATTGTATTTCTATACACTACCAATGAATAATCCAAAATGAAATTGGGAAAGTAATTCCATTTACAATAGCATAAAAAGAATAAAATACTAGGAAGAAAGAAACAAGGCTTATATCCTGAAAACCATAATACATTATTGAAGAAATTAAAAAAGATGAAAGAGGAAAAACATTTTATGCTTGCAGACTGGCAAACTCGCTATGCTATAGATAGATAGCAATTCTATCAAAATTAATCTATAAATTCAACATAATCTCTTAAAATCCAAATAGATTTGGTCTCTGGTTTTTGGTTTTGTTGCAGAAACTGACCAGCAGATCCTAAAATTTATATGGAAATGCAAAGGATTAAGAAGAGCCAAAACATTTTTGAAAAAAAAAAATGTTGGACTAATACACTTCTTTGATTTCAAAACTAATAATAAAGCTACAGTAACCAAGACAGTTGTTACTAACATAATCAACAGAACAGAATTGAGATTCCAGAAAAAAAAATCCTTGTATTTACAGTCACCTTTTCTGACAAAGGTGCCAAAGCAATTAAGCAAGGAAAGAATATTCCTTTCCAAAAATGTAAATAATGGATTCAGACCCTTACCACACCCAACATATAAAAACTAACTCAAAATGAAACATAGACCTACATGTAAGATCTAAAAGTATAAAACAGAAGAAAATCTTCATGACCTTGGGTTAGGCAAAGATTGGTTGGTTTTGATACCATAAGCACAATTAATAAATGAAAAAATTAGTAAGTTGGACTTCATCAAATTAAGCCTTTTGCACTTCAAAAAGGTACCAGTAATAAAATGAAAAGGGTAAACATTTCACCAAAGAGTCACAAATAGCTAACATGCACATGAAAAGATGCCAAAATCATTAGTCATTAGGGAAATGCAAACTAAAAACATGAGATACTACTACACACTGACTAGAATGGGTTAAATTTTAAAAGACTGACTGTATCAAGTGTTGGCAAGGATGTGTTGCAATGTTCACCCATTGTTGATGGGAACATAAAATGATACAAACACCACTGGAAAATAGTTCGGTAGTTTTTGTAAAACTTAAACATGCAGCTAACACATGATCCAGTCATTCCACTTGCACCCAGGAGAAATGAAGTATATGTAAAAACAAAGACTTATACATGAACTGTCACAGCGTGTATATTTGGAATAGCCAAAAACTGGGGAGAAACACCAAATGCTCTTGAACAGGTAAATGAATACGTTGTGCTATGTCCATACAATGAAATACTACTCTGCAATAAAAAGGAATGAACTATAGATACGGCAACAACCAACATAGATGAATTTCAAAATAATTACGCTGAAACAGCAACACAAAGCAGATCAGTGGTTGCTTTGGGATAGGTGTAAAGGATGTGAAGCAATAGAAAGAAGGGATTACCAACGTACCCAAATAAACTACCAGGGATAATAAATGTGTTCATGTGTCATTATCTTTGACATTGTCAAAATTTATTAAAGTGCATATATTCATTATCATAGTTAAATAAGTTTAGTTTATTTTATGTCAATTGTACATTCATAAAACTGTTTTTTAAAAATGTATCTCAGAACAAAAAAGAACTATTATGTGGCATTACAACTCTCCAGGCAAGAAAGAATGATGTCATAGACTGGGATGGAGCCCACAGAAACAGAAATGTAAGTAGATAATTTTAAAGTTTATTAAAATACAGAATTGACACCACCTTTTTGGTGAAATGGATACTGAGAGTTGAAGGAAAGGAAGGAATCAAGGACAACTTTTATATTGGCTGTGGCAACTGAGTGAATAGTGGTGCCATTTACTAAAATAAGGAAACTAGGATAGTATGACAGATTCAAGGTTTCTCATCACATCACCAGGAGTGGGTCAAACTGGTTTTACAAGCTTAATAGATTTTAAAACAACAAATTAGGGTTCACAGAATTCCCTGTTACCCACAGTTTCACTTTCTGTAGTTTCTGCTTTCCGTGGTCTACAACCCACAGTCAATCATAGTCCACAAATAGGTAAGTACAGTTTATAGAGTAAGATACTTTGAGACCAAGAGAAGAGACCACACTCGTATAACTTTTAACAGTATATTATTATAATTATTCTATTTTTAGTTATTGTTGTTAATCTATTACTGTCCCTAACATAAATTAAACTTTACCATAGGTATGTATGCATACAAGAAAACATAGCATTTATAGGATTTGGCACTGTCTGCAATTTCGGGATTCCACTGGGGATTTTGGAACGTATCCCCTGTGGATAAGGTGGCACTACTGTACTGTATCTACAGACATCTAGAAAATAAAAGTGGGATTCTATTCAACTACCACAAATGTGAAAAAGAAATCACGATTTTTGCAGAAAAAGAAAACAGTAATTCATGGAGATTACAAAATGTGCAAAATACCTTTGTCCAAAATAATTTTAAAACTAAATAAATGACTCTGGGAGGCTAAGTGGGCAGATGGCTTGAGGCCAGAAGATTGAGAACAGCCTGGACAACATGGTGAAACCCCATCTCTACTAAAAATTCAAAAATTAGCCAATTGGCTGTGGTGACACACACCTGTAATCCCAGCTACTCTGGTGCTAAGGCACAAGAATCACTTGAACTCAGGAGGTGTAGGTTGCAGTGAGCTAATTGTGCCACTGCACTCCAGCCTGGGTGAAAGAGCGAGACTTCTCAAAAAATAAAAAATAAACAAATGAATTAAAGGTAGATGTTCATGTTATAAAATAATTAATTACACTATTTTAATTAAATAATACATTTTACTTTGTGATTTTTTTTCTAGAAGTATTACTTAGGACTGTTTATATTTTTAACTAAAAATATTTCTGTCCATTAAAATCAAATTTCTAAGGGAAAGTACAGAATGCTACAACTTCTTTATTTCCTTCAGCATCTTTGCTTACCTGTTTAATCTTTCAAATAATGTCCCAAATTGCGTAGTTTTATGTGATGGACTGAGAATATCTTGACTTTTATTTAATTTGGAAAGCAAGGAATCAGAACAGTTAACATTACTGAGCTGAAAAAAAAAAAAAAAAATTGAAGAAACTGCCAAAATAGTAAATGTACATATATACAATTTAAATTATTTACCATAAAATGTCATGTAAATGAACTACATTTATATTTTAAAATTGTAAAAATAGTCCAAAAGAAAGTAATTTTGCTACTTATTGAAAACAAAATAAATACTTTCCTAACAAAAAAAGTCAATACCAGTATTTGAGTCATTGTTAAAATAACAGAATTGATATTATGGTAAGCTAACCATTTTCTCCAAATTAAAAAAATGAAAATAAAAGAACAAAAAAAACCACCCAGACACGAGGATCTTGAATAACTGTAAGTTAAATTTCTCTGACAGAAAATAATAATGTGTCCCAAGACAAGAGCTATAATTATCTCAGTTCTTCCATTTACTGAGTAACTTTAGATTGCTACTTTAATTTTTCTGAATATCAACATTATTCAGTTCAAAAGGGGGATAGTTTGTGAATATATAATACTATATTTTATTTGTTGAATACGTAATACTATATTCTCTTCTCTTTTGATTTCTTTCTTATTTTACGGGATAATGTTTTGCACCTCTGTCACTCTCTCATACGTATTAGTTAGCTGAGACATTAGTGTAAGCTCTCTCTGACTTTAGTACATTTTTTTTCCAATTGATTATTGGAAATAATCAATTTGTTAATGTGGAAAGTACCCTATAAATGTAACTTACTATATTTGCCCAACACTAATCTATTCAACAATGATTTTTATCTGTCATACATTTGATTTATAACTCATGAAACATAGAAATGAGAAGTTCAAACACAACCAATGACAGAATTGTCAGAAAAATAAAAAAGAGAGTCAAAAAAAGACACTGAAAGTCTTTGGGGGAAAAAAATGTACTAAAGTCAGAGAGAGCTTACACTAATGTCTCAGCTAACTAATACATCTGAGAGACTGACAGAGGTGCAAAACATTATCCCTTAAAATAAGAAAGAAATCAAAAGAGAAGAGAATATAGTATTACATATTCAACAAATACTACTTAACTAAGGATCAGGAAACCCCAAGCCACTTTTTCTTCTAACTTGTTTTTCAACCCATTTTCTTTTGTATTTTATAATTTCACTGTAATTATTTTCACTTTTTTTGAAATTCCTCCAAGTACACTATTAAGTACTTCCCTAGTATTTCATGATGTGACACTATGATTGAAAAGGGACATTTTCTCTTCCCAGTCTTTTACCATGTTAAGTATAACATTATTTACCTCTCTGGAGCTCATCATTAACCTGCAGTCTATAATATGTATAGGCAAGAAAGTTAAGTAGAGATTGCACAGATGTTTTATCCTTTATCCTTAAACTATTTAATAGAGCAAGGATGAGTTATAAGCTGATCTAGAATGCAGGATTTTGTCTTATGAAATATAAACTGAACGGGTAATAGAATGTCTTTCATTGCATCATTTGAAAAGTATTGGGCCTTTATAATAAGGCTAGCATGGGTCACAGAAATGTAATACTTCATTTTCCCTTATCTGGGAAGTCTTTAATAAAAACTTTAACAAAATGGAATTATATATAACTATCATATGGCATATAACTGATATGCTATAATATATAGCCATAATATAATTTCTAAAATTTAGAACTATAAATTAATTATAAATTGATTTATAAATAATATATAAATGTCATAAAACCACTGCATGCTAAAAATAAGATAAATTCAAAACTAAGCATTCCTATTAACAAGACATAGTGTTTACATAAGCATTTTCCTAATTACCATTTAATTAAATTTCATTTTTAGTAGATTATTTCCTGGTATGCTTTATGACAGATGTATTTTAGAATCTTAATATTTATATATTTTATATTTTTAACTTTAGAGCACACAATGATTGAACAACATTTTGGCACTACATATCTCCACATATTTGTATAGTATTGATCAAAAAACAAACATAAAAACTTGTCATCTTTCAAATTACAAAAAGAATCAAGCCATCACAATTCACACTTTAAGACTACTATGACATCTCTGAAACTGTATATTGCTTTCACAGGACACTTTCCATATCATGCATATTGGGTCATCATGACATCACCAACTAATCAATTACAGTGATTATAAACATCAACTACTATATAACACACTGAACTACTTTCAATTCTACTATCAATAGTTTTCTAATAGAATGATAAATTCCAAGATTTTTTAAAAAAATCACCCCAGCTCTGAGATTCACAATCTTCTACACTGCAAAGAATTAAGTTTTTGAGCTAATGGGAATTATCCCTAATTTATCTCCTAATTTTTTTATATCTATAGCAATTCAAGATGTAAATATTTTAAATCTATAAAAAGAGAAAAAAAGAGTTTCATGAAAATATAATGATATAAAATGCTAAGAAGTAATGATTCAAAGGTACCTGGTCATTCTGCTTTTTTTCATATGCAAGTTTCTGAGGAGTAGGTGCTATTCCGGGTGTGAAATTTAGTTTTGAAATATGTCTGTTAGAAGCTAACTCCACTGAAAAAGATGGTGGAGTGAAACTGCAGTTCTCTATTTTGCTGAACTGAGGGTCAAGTGTACTATATGAGTCCATGCCTCGTGACTATAGGAAAGAAGATAAAATCATTTACATTACCAAAATATGTAAACTAGAGAAGAGGAAAGTCAAAACAGTGAAATTAAAATAAGTGCAAAGGGCAGGGGTTACAAAAGAAAAAGTCCTAAGGCAAGGCAACCCATCAGTAATTGACAGAATTTACTAGGAAGAGAGTGGTTATCACTGAAGGCTATATACTCAAGAGCACCTTTCCCTCTGCCTACCCTACTCCTGCTCCTCTCCATCCTCCATTCCTGTAGGCTACCTTCTAAAGACAGGAAATCTGACTTTCATTAACCCATAATCCAGGTGACAAGATTTCTAAGGGATTTTAGTATCATTGCCATTATCTTTCTGATCTAGCTTAACTCTGGCAATTCAAAGGAAAAAAAATGATAGCTAACAAAATGACATTAGATGTTAAAGTTTCAAGCTTTAATTATATCTAATTATAATCTATGCATTTTCTAATTGATTAAAATTTTATTTGCTATACTTTGAAAGCAAAATCATCTTGGGATCCACGTGATGGTTGGACATCACAATTTGATATAAAGTAATCTGGTTACTATGTTTGAATAGATGAATTGCTCAATAATCACGTGAACCCAAAGTAAGAATCCCTAAGTGAATTGTCCTTGGCAGCTCATCAGTTACAAGCAAAATCAAATGTTATGCAAACATAGGCCTAGTCACATTACCAGTAGTCCAAAGGGATTCTCATAAGCAATCAATTAAAATATTCTCAAGGCATAGATTTTCCACCAAGAAAACTTTTAAAAGAATTAAAGACTCAAAATTTTCTTTAAAATAATTTTCTCCAGTATTCAGACATTTAGATCATTAGGTGGCATGTCACAATTGCTGAAATAACTTATAGAATTTTTTTTTAAATCTCACCTGGACTGGGCCAAGATCTTCCTTGCTACTTAGTCTTTGATAGTTTATACTAATGAAAAGAAAAATTTAGGTTAAAAATATAAATGGAAATAAAATTGTCCTTTCCTGTATTTAAAATTCATACTGTTCTACACAAAACACACAGAAACCTATGTAAATCATTACAGGGTCATAATATTACTCAGTTTTATAAAAATTATATTAATACTAGAGATAGACATTTTTATGATAAGGTAAGTCAAAGTGTACAAAATCTGGATCATTTGATAAAGGTCTTAATCATTGTATAATACTGTTAACAGCCAAACAAACAAAAACTGGAAGTAGAAGGTAAGTATTTTATACATTTTCCAGTGAGTAGAAGTGTTGATAATAACCAGTTTAAACATCTAATAATATAAATCCTAGCTAAAACCTACTTGGTTTCTGTATCATCAAGGCAGAGTTTAGAAGGTACACAGTGAGGAGACATTGGGAGTTCTAAATTATGCTTTCTTAGGGGCATTTTTATGCCTCTATTCATGTTCACATGGGTTGGTTTCCTCACAGTTTCTACAATAAAAAGTATGTAATTATAATTTTAAAATAAGAGTAATAAAATCTTGTAAAAGTACTGCTTAATGTATAATGTTCATTACATAAATGTACATCTAAGAAATTTTACTAAAATATTTACATTCTATCAGTGTTAATAAATCATTACAATATAAACAACTATCACAGAGACTTTAAAACATATTTTTCTTCATCATCTTATATACTCATTATAGGTGCCCTATTAATTTAGTTCTACATTTTCTTCCACCAAGATTTCTCCGATCTCCAAACTATATTGAATACTATGTTATATATTCCCACTGTACTTTATATTTTCCCTTTCTCTGGTCAGTACTTTCACCCACTGTATTTTTGTGATACACCCACCTCAACTATATACATAGTTATAGTGTAGATTTTATATCTTCTTACAAAACCCTGCCTCAAGCCATGCCTGTAATCCCAGTTACTAAGGAGGCTGCAGTTGGAGGATTGCTTGAGCCAAGAGTTCAAGACCTGCTTGGGCAACACAGTGAAACCCTGTCTTTAAAAACAAAACAAAATAAAACTCTTGCCTCTCTGGATAAAATACGTGATTTGGCAGTAGCCATCTGACTAAAGGTGAACCAATAATAGCATCCCATTCTGCTAGTTATAAATGAAATTGTTTCACTGTGAGATTGGTACCAGTAGCACAAGGCAACATTCTTACAGTGGAATTTTAAAATGTGGGACCAGAGAAACAATTCTCAGTATTTCCTTGGTGGCAAAACTAGAGGAGGTGAGTAATATTAGTTTCTTAAGGCCATGTTTTGAGCTCAATGATGAAGACAGTCTGAGAAAATAAAGTTAGTGATTGAAGTGAAAAAGAATCTTGATAGTATTCAAGTCCCTGTTTCAAGTCATCTCTGAGGCCCACTGCACCATCACTCTTCCTGTTAAAGGAGTAAAAGATACCTGTTTTGAATTTCTGTCATTTGCAGCCATAAGTCCTGACTAATAAAGTTTGCTTTCTGTTTTATCCTCAGCACCCAATAGAGTACTTACAGTGGGTACCCATTAAAAGTATGCTGAAGAAATAAATGAAAAGAAAGTGCAGGGGTTCAGGACATGATCCCCAAATAAGACGTCCTACTATTTAAGAAAACAGCAGAAGCAAGAAGGTTACTCTCAGCTTCCCCCTGAAGCAGGTCATAAAACCCTCATTTGAGAGGTGCCCTGGTTATACCTGGAAGAAAATAATATCCCTATCTCTGAAGACACAGGGTCACAAAGAAGAACCTGAGCAAAGAGGTCTTGCTAAGATCCCCCTTAGTTTATTACTATTAGATCATTCTTTTAAAAATCCAATCATACTTCTCCACTTTTTCATAAAACCTGACAAGAAAAATACACAAGTTTAGCCATTTCTTCCAATCTTAAGATATTAACTTTCTTATCAAGGCTCTTGTGTCACATAAAACTTACTAAATAAATCTGTATGTTTTTATCCTGTTAATCTGTCTTTTGTTATTGAAGCTTTAGCCATAAACCTAGCAATGGATGAGGAAATATATTTGTATTACCCTACAACTGGGAATAAATAAAGGTAAATACATCGAAGAGATTTACAACAAAAAGTTTTATTCTCAAAGTCCATGAACAATGTATTTATTCCTTCTAGAGTATAACTAAATTTACTTGTGTAAACTGTTATCTATGGAGGGAGGAAAAAAATGACAGAGAAAGGAAATGAGGGAATATTAACAATACTCTGATGAATTTCTATGCCTTCCTGATAAATTGTCTTATTTTTATGCTCTCATTTTTAGCAGTTGTTTTAAAACTTAAATATCATACACAAGTTCCTCTGAGAGAGGAAAAATATACTCTAATTAAGCTTTTTATTTACTTGAAGAATCAAAATATATGACAAAATGGACTTTATTTTGCAGTATTAGACTGCTATGATTAACATCCCATTAAAGTATAATAAATAATTCAAGTGATGACATAGGAAACTAGTCATTGAGGCAAAAATGTTTCCAGATCTTCCTTTCATACCTATCCTCTAAATATAAAGAATAGTTAATTTGTTGACATGTATTAACATTTATTCCCTGCTCTCTAGCTAAACTTTGGTAACTCCCTACCTGTATAGAATAATATAACTACTGTACTATAATAAGTTTAATGACACCTAATAAATTAGTTTTATATAACATATACACAACATAAAAATAAAAATAAATGGATTAAGCAACAAAACATTTTAAGCAGATATTAACTAGGCATCTAATTTAAGAGAGCAACCAAATTTTAAAATTAATTTCCCACATGCTTTGAGCTCTAAAATTACAAGCTAATGAGAAGGCTAAACATTATTATGATTACATCAAGTTCAAAACAGAATGCAATTGGAATGACTTACCAGGGATTTTCTTCTTGCAAGATATCTGATTTACCATATATAGGTTAAGAATGTCTAAGCTGACAGCAGAATTTTTGACAGGAGATAAAACTCCGAGTGATTTCATTTTTGATTTTAACCTGTGTTTTTCAAAATATTCCTAAAATAATTAAAAATTAAAAATAATGCAGCAAATATGTGGTTTTAAACAGAATTATAAATAATAAAAAGCAATCCTGTTATTAAGTCATTGACTTGATATTTTTATATTTTGTGACATCTTTATATGTTTACAAATAAATTACAATTAATCATAACTTGCAGTTTGCCTAAAGACTAAATTTCACAGCCTTTTATGATCTTAAGCATAACCTTTAAAACAGAATGCTATAAAGCTATTCTCTGAAATCAAAAGATTAGAAATTATCTGTATATAGAAAGTTAAAAAAATCTAGTAACAGAACAACAATTCTGACAGGCCAAAATCTTGTTTTTCTACAAAGTATGCTATTCTGTAGATATAGAAAACCTTAAAAATACGCACAGCTGAGTGCCACTGAAAGTCAACAGAAATGAAGAAAAAAAAAGCTATGTGCAAATTAATCTGCAACCAAAGCCAATTTCATTTATTTGTTATCCCTCCAGGACTCCTAGATGTTTGTTTTTTAACCAGACTTGCACATAATTATCACTTTATCCAGTTTTTATTTTCTTTCTGTTTGAATTATTATTCTTTCTTATTGCCATTCTTTTTCTTTCAGGTTACATCATTAATTCATTTAAATAAAAATTAACTATTTAATATTTATTTATCAAGCCACTATTATGTGCTAGATATTAAGACACTGTGAAAACATCTCTTCCATTATAACTCATTATAACTTCTCTTCCATTACATAACTCATAATATAATGTTATAAATGTAATTATAAATGTGAAATTGTCAGAAATGAGAAAAAGCCAAGATGGCAAAATATTTAGTGCAAGTCATAATCTGAAGAGGTTATATATCATATTTATTTTCAAGAAGTTGAGGCTCTTGCACAGTAACATCTCAGAATATTGTTAATTATAACTTTTAAGTTTGTAAAAATCTTGTAAGAACTATAAGAGACCTGCTAATGATCACACAAAAAAAGTAAATGTCTTGTTTTACAAAATAAATAATAGATAAAAGGATTTGTTCACATTTCATTTGAGTGATCTGGAACCCCAAATTAGACTAAAATGTATTTTTAAAGACTACACTATGGTTAAGCAATGAAATAACAGGATCTTCAGGATGTAAATATTTTTCCCCCTTGAAACAATGACTCAGTCATTGCTAGATCTTATAATTGATTGTGTCCTGGAATTAAGAACTTGTTAGTTCATCTGTACAAAGTACCAAGGCACTGTACTTTGTGGTGGATAAGACCAAAGTGAGGGAGATGATGACACAAATAAATACAACTGACTGTGACTGGGGATGGTATCAAATCCTAGGAAAGGTATGTAAATTATTGTTTGGGGGTACGGTGGGTACAGGGAAGGGAGGAGGACAAGGAAAATTTCTTAGGAAATGGGTTCTAAGATAGATAGATGAGTCAAGCTATCCAAAGAGGGTAGGAATATAAGGTTCCAGTAATAAGGAAGAACAACACAAAGATTGTCAAAGGGACTAAGCCTTTATTCCAGGAAATATGTTGAAGAAGTCTGTCCCATATTCTCTAGCCATCATGATAGCGTCTAATACCTGTTCCAAGAAAGAACAGAAGTATGTAACTAATTGATTCACTGGACAAGACTAAGCTCAATTTTTTTTGTCAAGTCTCACTTGGTAAAAACAACTAGAAAACAATTTGAAAAGAATAAGAAAACTTTCAGAAACCAAGTAATCAAATTTTAACTTGAAAACAGTCATTAAAAAGGAACAACCAGAGAGACAGAAATAAAATCTGGAGAATGTACCAAAGAAAGAACAGAAAGAATTTGTTTCAAGATGAAAGGAATGGCAAACTGTGTAGGAGATGACAACATAATAAAATGAATTGGACTGACAAATATCCTTTCAATTGAACAACATAAAGTTCATTGTTGATGTTAGCAAGATGACTGAGAAATGAATGAGATACAATACAAAAGGAAAAGAAAACAGAGACGGTCACTATCCTGCTTTTATAATATCACTCCGTTTTCTTTAAACTTTACTACCTTTGATCATATTAACATTATTGGTTTTTTTTCTGTTTTAGAACTTTATATAAAGGAATCTTACTGCTTATATTCTGTGAGTTTCTTCTTTTGCTCAACATTGTGTATTTGAGATTCATCTGCATTAATTATATGCAGCTTATACATTTTCACTACTATGCTATTACTTGGATATGCCATAGTTTGTTTAACCATTCTACTATTCTACTGCTAATGGATGTTGGGGCAGTTCTCTTTCCCTCTCCTTCCTTCCCTTTGCCTGTCTTCTTTCTCCTTCTCTCTCTCTCTGTTTGCTATTTCAGCATAACAATGACTCAGGCAAATCTTGTACATATCCAAAAGAGTTTCTTTGCTCAGTTGTAAGGTATATACATGCTCAACCTTACTATGGAATGCAATCACTGTAATAAAAAAATAAAGACAAACTAAATGGAAGTAGTACACAGGCTATGACACCATTACTGTTCATCATTTATTAGGTAATAAATGATTATTTAAATTATAATACCAATACTCAGGTAGTGAGAAGTGGTCAGATTTGGGATACATTTTGGCACTAGAAGGACAGCAGGAATCAACAATGATCTTTAAATCTCTGACTGAGCAAAATGCACGGCTAATTAAGCTATCAACAAGGATGTAGAAGAACAAAGGAAGATGGCCTCCAGTTTCACTTAGGTGAATGTATTGGTGGTAGAAAAACACTTCAAGGTCATTGTTCTCATCAGACTGACAAAAATAAAAACATTTTTTTCTTTACCTTTTGCTTTTTCCTTTCCTGCTTGATCAGAACCCTGGACCTGAAAAAGGAAGCAGAATAAAATATAGTGATTAAAGAAATGACCTTTAAGACAATTGCCAGTTTAGCTTAATAGAAGATTTAGAGTTAAAATCTAAAAGTGTAGTATCATTACATTTTTTTCTGAAAAGAAACTATAAAAATATTCTTAAAGTATTTACAGTATGATGTTATGCAAAATTTTCTTAGATAGGAAATCCAAGATCTAATTTAAAAAAACTGCATACTGATGATGAACAATTAAGTATAAAATAAATCTGAATTCTAATGCTAAGATAAGCAAAAAAAAAAAAAAAAAAAATGCATTGGAAAGAATATATCCCTGAAACATTCTTATCTGATAGCAATATTCTTGGTCAACATTCTTCTTTTTCTTTGTATTTCAACATTCTACTGAAATCAACAGAGAATAGAGAGGAAGTTGAAATCTACTTGGGATCTAAGGAAATGTCAAGTGTATTGCTAGAGCAACATCAGTTACATTAATATATCAGCTGTATTTACTTGAAATCTCATATCTATGTCTTAATCTGTTCAGGCTGCTATAACAAACTACCATAAAGCCAGGGAGCATACCAAGAAGAGAAATTTATTCCTCACAGTTCTAGAGGCTAGGGAGTCCAAGATCACGGCACCAACAGATTCGATGTCTGGTGAGGGCCCACTTTCTGGTTTATAGATGACACTTTTTTGCAGTATCCTTATTTAGTAAAAGGGGTGAGCTAGCTCTATGCAACCTCTTTCACAAGGGTATGAATCTGAATCATGAAGACACTGCCCTTGTGACCCAATCACCTTCCAGAGCCACCCTCTCCTAATACCATCACCTTGGGAGTCAGGATTTTAACATATGAACTTGGGGGAAACACAAAAATGCAGACAATAGCATCTTCTTTAAAAAAAAAAAAAAAACTAGTAGTTCTAGATGTGCTTTGTATTGATAATCCTTGAGCCAAATACAGCACTGAATACCAATGATAGTGCAGTATTTAATGGTTATATTTGTTCTATTAATAACAGTGGAACACTATAAAATATTCACGACAATATTACCAGATTTACATAACTTTTAGACATGCATAACACTATGGCCTCAAATTCAAGATTTATGTAAAAATAAGTAAAATGACACTGTGTCTTAACTATATAATATCTAATATCAAAATAATCATCGCCAATACTAAATACCATATATCTTTCACCATTCTAGATACTTCAGACACTTTACATGTATAAGTTCATTTAATTCCATGGCAACTCTGTAAGGTAGCTTCTATTTCTGTACCCACTTTACTGATGAGGAAACTAAGGCAAAGACAGGTTAAGTAACTTCCCCAAGCTTATAAGTGGTAGAGGCAGAATTCAAATCCAGGGTGTCTGATATTGGAGTTCTTAGCCAAAACTGCCTTTCAAGTATATCAACTGAGAATATACAAAGTTGTTCATTTTTCCCAGTAATTTTCATAAACTTTACCAATGACAATTACTGAATACCCCAGACTTTGCAACTTATTGAATATGTTCTTAAATACTTCCCATTAACTTCGTTCCCCCATGCAAGAACTAACCAGGCCCAACCCTACTTAATTTCTGAGATCAGGCACATTCAGGGTGGACTCATTAGAATCCAGCTGACTCATTAGCTATGTCTTAATTGACCATCTGAACTCATTGAGCAAAGAACCCTATATATTCTGCTGCATGCAGCATCATAAGTGTACTGCTGCCATTCAAACTTTACAAAGAAAGATTTTTAAAAATTTCATTTTACTGACTTATTTGCTAAGACTAAGGAGGACCTGAGAAATTAGTTTATTCTCCATCATTTTAAAACTTGCAAAGCTTATGCACAGAAAGTAAAGTGACTTTTCAAAGTTCAGAAATATAAAAAGTATAATAGAGCTGGCAATATTACACAATCCAGACTAAAAAGAGTTAACAAAAATACATGTTTATTGTATAAGCAGTTTCCATGTTATAGAGCTCAGTAAAACTAAGAAATCAAAATAAATACGGTCTTCATATATATATGCATTGTGTGATTTTATTCCAGGCTGATTTTCTCTTATCTAGGACATTCATGGCTATCACCAAATGCTACATACTACTTAATGCCCATCCCCATGTGCCTAAGAAAAAAATTAGGAAGTTAAGACCAATATCTACATCAGCCTAGCAATCACTAGACTGCAGTGAAAATGAAAAAGGATTCTGACATATATGTCAAAGGTCATTTCTTAAACAGAACATTTTAGAGTATTAAGGCTATCACTGTTATTAATAGAATGATATGTCCACATAAACTAAATATTTTCCCGAATACAGTCACTCTCAATTATTTGCACTAAAGAAGAAGAGTGTGTCAGTCAGAATTCTTATAAGCAACAGAAAGTATATTTGGCTGATTCAAACAGAAAATAAATTTATTAAAAGAAAAATTGATAGCCAAACAGACCTGCTGAGAAGGCATGCTTGTCAAATGGCAAGAACAAGGAAGTCGGGGCAGTTTTGGGAATATGGCCAAAATAATGCAACAATTAGTCTCATAAGGATACCACTGCTGGCACTGGTGAATACTGGATACTGCTGACTATACCATTTCCACTCCTGGACAGCACTTCCCCCGGCATCCTTGTCCCTGAAAATTCAATCCTGCTGCAGCTCCTACAACTGCCTACTACAAAAACATGAACTGCAGTCCCTATTTTCTTGGTTCACTAACTCTTGATTCAAAGTACAAGACAAGAGCACCAAAATTGAGCTTAGATCATGTACCCATTCACTAGCTGCAAAACAGACTGGGAAACAAGTATCTAGGCTTGTTTATTTGTTGTTGTTGTTGTTTTCAGCTTTACTATAGAGGAAGGTGGCCTGTACCTATCACCAAAACTCCTAAGGTGGTAGACAGATATATCACACATAAACAGGAGCCTCAGATACTGGGATGCCAAAGAACACAAGTGTCTACTACACTGCTACAGTAAAATGAAAATAGGTAATGATCCAAAAGTCATTTTTATTTGGTTATGTCAGGATATATGTACTCCTTAATAGTTGCTTCTTGTGGTTTGCTTAGGCCAATATAAAAATAAGACAACAGTGATAAGAGACTATATTCCCTAAGTGGTAGGGGAAACTAGCTGGAACTTTATATATAACAAAAATAAATTATAATTAAAAGGACTTGCCAATGAATCCCTAGTAGTCATTGCTAAAAGCATTCCACACTGACTACTGCAGTATTATGTATGTAGTCAACTGTCATAATTACATTGTAAAGGGTCTCTTTGATTTTATGCAAATGTTCTCCAATATATTTTACTACATAAGTAACTGCTTTAAAACACACCTCTGATCATCATTTAGGGATATGACTTTCACAGCATGCCCCTACTTAGCTTTCAGTGTTGTTTTACATTCTTCGACTTATGTACTACAACACTCAACCAAACTAAAATATATGTTTCTCTATTTTTTGTCTTGAAATTTAAATTACTAGCTGATTGGGAGTGAGCTAGAAAGTGGTAATGAGGTTCGTCTTTTTTAAACAGTAATTACTACGTTATTCTGAAAAATGAATTTTTAAAGAAATATGTACAATCATCTCTTTCAATGAAAGTTTGAAACGAATATTAGTTGTCATTATAATACGCATTGATTCAAAATCATTTTGTACTTAAAAGAAAATTGGTAGGTCATAACCTCTTCATAGTTATCTATTCTAGATAGTAGTAACATAAATATTTGTTATGTTACATTATTTATTTGTTACATTATTCTTTGCTAAGAAAGAAAAAAATTTAAAAACAAAAAAGTATAAAGGGGTTAAAGGAGAGAAGGGAGGGAGAAGGGAAGAGAAAGAAATGAGAAAAAAGGAGTAGAGGGAGAGGGAAAAACAACCATGCTAATTACAAAAACGCATCAGGGCATTTCTGCTCCTTGCTATTCCTTCTAGTAAGGAAAGGTTTAAAGGAAAATGCTAAAGAAATACTTCCTTTAAAAAAAAAAAAAAGGAAAAAGACACAAATGCAATAAAGTTGCCAAAGAAATGTTTCAAAAAACACTAACATGTACATTTTACATGGAGTATGCAGGAGCTATTAAAACTGTATTAGGAATTAAAAACTATGAGTGTCATATAAACCCCATACACTGTCAGTATTAACTTGTTCTTTTTTGCTTCCTTTGTTTTGTTTTGCTTTTTAGTTTCTTGATCAGTTTGTTTTCTTAGGTGCATCGTGCCATGCAAAAGAAACTGCTCCAGACTGTTAAGATCTTATAACAATATCTTAAATTTGATGAAAAGTGGAAAATTTAAAGAAAATTAATAGACCAATAATTAGCAAATGAAAAACAGTGTTTTATGGTTTGTGTCACACTGAAATTAATATTAACCGAAAACATCAAAATCTAACATTGTTTAGCTGATAGACTTATTAACATTCAAGACAGTAACTAGCCTAGAAAAAGTACTTACATTAGCTTTCCACAAAACTAAAGCAGGTTGACCTGATGTGTTCGGAATAGTAATGATATATGTTAGAATGTTATGGCTTTTAAGTAACTTCTCTTACAATGCAAAAGAAAAAGTTTTCACATAAGTATGAATTACCAAAGAAAGGTATTAAGGAAAAAAAACGTTAAATCAATAAAGCAAAACTTCATCTAATATTTAGAATACAGAGCCTAATTAAAATAAGTCCTCGGAGACCATATTCTTGCAGTATTTTCACACAGAAAACACTGTTCCACAGCTATAAGCTGTAATCATAAACATGAACAGCCATTTCCTGAGTCACACAGTGGAAGATATTTCAGAATGCAAATGACACTCCAACACAGAAGTATATTTCAAGCTATTTGCATTATCATTAATTCAAGAAGAAAAAAATGAATATACTCATAGTTCCATTAGTACTATCTCTAAAATTTAGGAATAGTCTTGAAACATTTAACATATTTTCATCAAAATAACTAAATTGGTTCTTAGATGCAATTTAGCAACTAATTTTATAGCTACAAACTTCGTAAGATTTCCACACAAACATTCCTGATAGTCTTACAAGTAGCTAGACATGGATTTGAATTTTAATAAGCAATATTATAAATACCATAAAACCTCTACACCCCTAAAACAAACTTTTTTAATACTTTAAGTTCTAGGGTACATATGCACAACGTGCAGGTTACACGGCTATACACGTGCCATGTTGGTTTGCTGCGCCCATCAACTCGCCATCTACATTAGGTATTTCTCGCAATGCTATCCCTTCCCCAGCCCCTCATCCACAGACAGGCCCCAGTGTGTGATGTTCCCTATCCTGTGTCCATGTGCTCTCATTGTTCAACTCCCACCTATGAGTGAGAACATGTGGTGTTTGGTTTTCTGTTTTTGAGATAGTTTGCTTAGAACGATGGTTTCCAGTTTCAACCAGGTCCCTGCAAAGGACATAAACTCATCCTTTTCTATGGCTGCATAGCATTCTGTGGTGTATATGTACCACATTTTCTTAATTCAGTCTATCATTGATGGACATTTGGGTTGGTTCCAAGTCTTTCCTATTGCGAATAGCGCCACAATAAACATACATGTGCATGTGTCTTTATCATAGAATTATTTATAATCTTTTGGGTATATGTCCAGTAATGGGATGGCTGGGTCAAATGTATTTCTAGCTCTAGATCTTAGAGGAATCGCCACTGTCTTCCACAATGGTTGAACTAATTTACATTCCTACTAACAGTGTAAAAGGTTTCCTGTCTCTCCACATCCTCCCCAGCATCTGTTGTTTCCTGACTTTTTAATGATCGCCATTCTAACTGGTGTGAGATGGCATCTCATTGTGGTTTTGATTTTCATTTCTCTCATGACCAGTAATGATGAGGATTTTTGCACATGTCTGTTGGCTGCATAAATGTCTTCTTTTGAGAAGTGTCTGTTCATATCCTTTGCCCACTTTTTGATGGGGTTGTTTTTTGGGTTTTTTTTTTTTTTTTTTTTTTTTTTCTTGTACATTTGTTTAGATTCTGGATATCAGCCCTTTGTCTGACAGGTAGATTGCAAAAATTTTCTCCCATTTGGTAGGTTGCCTGTTTTACACTGCTGATAGTTACTTTTGCTGTGCAGAAGCTCCGTAGTTTAATTAGATCCCATTTGTCTATTTTGGCTTTTGTTGCCATTGCTTTTGGTGTTTTAGTCATGAAGTCTTTGTCTATGACTATGTCCTGAATGGTATTGCCTAGGTTTTCTTCTAGGGTTTTTATGTTGTTCGGTCTTACATTTAAGTGTTTAATCCACCTGGAGTTAATTTTTGTATACAGTGTAAGGAAGGGATCCAGTTTCAGCTTTCTACATATGGCTAGCCAGTTTTCCCAGCACCATCTATTAAATAGAGAATCCTTTCCCCATTGCTTGTTTTTGTCAGGTTTGTCAAAGATCAGATGGCTGTAGATGTGTGTGGTGTTATTTCTGAGGTCTCTGTTCTGTTCCATTGGTCTATATGTCTGTTTTGGTACCAGCACTATGCTGTTTTGGTTACTGTAATCTTGTAGTATAGTTTGAGGTCAGGCACCGTGATGCCTCCAGCTGAAAACCCCATCATCTCAGCCTAAAATCTCCTTAAGCTGATAAGCAACTTCAGCAAAGTCTCAGGATACAAAATTAATGTGCAAAAATCACAAGCATTCCTATACACCAATAACAGACAAACAGCCAAATCATGAGTGAACTCCCATTCACAATTACTAAAAAGAGAATAAAATACCTAGGAATCCAACTTACAAGGGATGTGAAGGACCTCTTCAAGAACTACAAACCACTGCTCAGTGAAATAAAAGAGGACACAAACAAATGGAAGAACATTCCAAGCTCCTGCATAGGAAGAATCAATATCATGAAAATGGCAATACTGCCCAAAGTAATTTATAGATTCAATGCTATCCCCCTCAGCTACCACCGATTTTCTTCACAGAATTGGAAAAAACTACTTTAAAGTTCATATGGAACCATAAAAAACTTTTTAATATAAATCTTTTAAAATGTAACTGTTGACAAGAAGAAAAAGGGTAGATAATGAACTGAGACTATTATAATGCTTACAGTTAAGTTTCAAGGAGTAAATAAAATCACACACTGCATAACGATGGTTCGGTCAAGGACAGACCACTTATATTATACTACAGTGGTCCCATAAGAGTATAATGATGCTGAAACCTTCCTATCATCTAGTGATTGCCTAGTTGTCATAACATGGTAGCAAACATTACTAACATGTTGTGGTGATCCTGGTATAAATAAACCTACTGTACTGTAAGTAGTATAAAAGTATAGCACATACAATTATGTATAGCCCGTAATACTTGATAATGATGATAAAAGACTGTGTTACTGTTTTATGTATTTATTATTACTATACTTGTTATTGTTATTTTAGCATATAGTCCTTCAGCTTATTAAAAAAAAATAGTTAATTGTAGAACAGCCTCAGGCAGGTCCTTCAGAAGGTGTTCTAGAAAAAGGCATTGTTATCATAGGAAATGACAGCTCCATTCATGTTATTGTCCTGAAGACCTTCCTATGGTACAAGATGTAGAGGTGAAGACAATGAGATTGATGATCCCTAACCATGTGAGCCTAGATTAATGTGTATATTTGTGTTTTCATTTTTAATAAAAAAACTTTGAAAAGTTTTAAGAAATTAAAAATAGAAAAAAATCTTACACACTAAGGATATAGTCTCATACAGCTGTTCAATGTGTTTGTGTTTTAAGCAAAGTGTTATTATGAAAGACTCAAAAAGAATTTAAAAGTTTATAAAGTAAAATATGTTCCATTAGCTTAAGGTTAATTTATTACTAAAGAAAGAAAAATATCTTTAAAAATAAATTTAGTGTAGCCTAAAGGTATAGTGTTTATGAAGTCTCTAGTAGTATACAGTAATGTCCTAATGCTTCACATTCACTCACCATTCACTCACTGACTCACCCAGGTCAACTTCAGTACTGCAAGCTGCATTCATGGTAAGTACCCTATATAGATGTACTATTTTTTATCTTTTATATGGTATTTTTACCGCATCCTTTCTATATTAAGATTTGTTCAGATACATAAACACTTACTGTTGTGTTATAATTACTGACAATATTCAGTACAGTAACATGCTGTATAGGTTTGTAGCTTAGGAGCAAAAGACTATACCATATAGCATACGTGTGTAGTAGGCTAGACCCCCTAGGTTTCTGTAGGCACAGTCTATGATGTTTACACAATAACAAAATTGTCTAATGGTACATTTCTCAGAATGTAACCCTGCCACTAAGCAACATGTAACTGTATATGTATGTACAAATGTGTACATACATATAGATATGTGTATATAAACATATATACATTTAAAATGTTATTTGTGGACAAAAATATTGGTTTCATTATGTTGTCAATCTCTAAAATGTTTTATACAAAAATGATTTTCAAAAATAAACTTATTTGGCTGGGTGCGGTGGCTCATGCCTATAATCCCAGCACTTTCGGAGGCCGAGGTGGGAGGATCACCTGAGGTCAGGAATTCAAGACCAGTCTTGCCAATATGGTGAAACCCTGTTTCTACTAAAAATACAAAAAATTAGCCGGGCATGGTTGTTGGGTGCCTGTAATCCCAGCTACTCAGAAGGCTGAGGCAGGAGAATCAGTTGAACCCGGGAGTCAGAGGTTGCAGTGAGTCAAGATGGCACCAGTGCACTCCAGCCTGGGCAACATAGAGATATTCCATCTCGAAAAACAAAAAATAAAAATAAACTTATTTCGTAAAACTATATATATATATTTACACATATATATGTAAATCTGGGAACATTAAAGCAAAAACAGTTCTTTACATCAGTTACCAGAAGGTTAAACAAAAAGTATTAGCAGAAATATTTATTGTATACATGTGCTATCGTCAATTACTTAAACTGCATATGTCTCTAACAATGTGTTACTCATAGTTTGCAGAAGAAAGCAGTTTTTCGGTATTAATTCCTTATATTTAAATTCTCTTCATAAAACTGCCTGCAATGTTTAAAATTGTATTTGGTTAACAAATTTAAAACTGTTGAACTTTCAATCAACACTCTGCATAATTCACATTAACTGAGAAAATACTTTCTCTACAGATAATGAAGTACCTGGTAAGCTCAGTATAAATTTTGCCAAATGGAAGATACTATCCAATTTTTGTTTGTATATAAGTATTTAGTCCAAATATTTTCACAAGTACTCTTTGTCATTCCATTTATACCTTATTTTTTACAAGATAAAACTTGACAAATAAGCAGCAATGTCTGATTCTTTTAAATATTTATCTAAATTTAGATGCTATAAAACTGTAGACTCCTTCAATTGCATTCTGTTCTTCTAAAAAAAAAAAATTAACCAATTAAAAGTAGGCACTCCATCAAAACCTTTGTACCAGTCACAATATTCCAATATATCTGAATACCAAAAATATATTTTCAAAGTTAAATCTTGTGCAGAATTAAATTTTAAAAGCCTTATCTTCAATAATTATAATTTACTAAGAGCTTCAAAAGTTGAATTTTTGATCAGGCCATTCATGGAATGTTTAAAATAAAAATTTCCAATTGTTTTTGAACAAAATGCCATCAAACTATAGAGTACCTGCTTATAAAAATGTTCAATAGGCCGGGCACAGTGGCTCACGTCTGTAATCCCAGCACTCTGGGAAGCCGAGGTGGGTGGATCACCTGAGATCAGGAGTTTAAGACCAGCCTGGTCAATATGGCAAAACCCTGTCTCTACTAAAAACACAAAAAATTAGCTGGGCATGGTGGCAGGTGCCTGTAACTGCAGCTACTCAGGAGGCTGAGGTAAGCTAATCGCTTGAACCTGGGAGGTAGAAGTTGCAGTGAGGTGAGATCGCGCCATTGCACTCCAGCCTGGGCAACGAGAGCAAAACTCAGCCTCAAAAAAAAAAATAAAAAAACAGTTCATTAACACTATAAGACCCATAGATTAATTTATAACATACTTATTCAAAGATTCCAGTGTTCATGAAATTCAATTAATGAAAAGAAGCAAAGAGAAGAAGCTTATAACATACTAAAGCATTCCTTTATATGCATCAGTTTTACTCAAAATACTATAGTTCAGTTACATTACTGAATATCTATAGAATAATTCATAAGTTTTTTGACAACTGTAGTTTCTATATGGTAAAATATCAAACTTCTTTTGATGCGACCACAACCAATTACAAGTATATCTCAGCTTCACAGGTTACTTAATTTAGTAAGAACTCCATTTTAACCATTATACTATGGTCCACAAAATTTGTATCCATATTGCAGAAATAATTTTATCTTCAATGATGAACTTAACTAAATTCACAATTGCATTAATGATAATATTGGATGTTTCACCTTTGACAGAAAGAACTTTTAAGAAATTTTTCTGATTCCATGAATTAGATGAAAAACTTATTGGAATTAGCTTATTTTCTGTTTGCGGCATTGATTACACTGGTAAAATTGGCATCATTCAACTGTTTATGAATTTCTGCTAATAAAAGACACATTTATAGCTATCACTCTTATTTTTGAAAATACACAAGAAAAAATTAAATTAAAATAAGTGGAATTAATTTAAAAGCCATTTGATGTAAATGAAAACTCATACTTCACAGATTAATTGGGCCTTCCACAGTTATATATGTTAAATTGTTATCTGCAGGTATAATCTCCTCAAAAATAACTACTGAATTTGAAAGTAAATTCTGATGCTTTTTCAGTAGATTTGTGTCTTCAGAGTTTCATGTGGTCAGTAACATAACCATGGGAATGCTAAATATTGGCAAACATTTTGTGCACAATTTACAGGTTCATCACCAACATCCTTGAAAAACAAAGTATCAGTAGTCAAATTTTCATCATACATTAACTTTTCCTTTATTTGAGCTCTCTGCTCCCAAAAAGATTTATTGCAAAAGCATTATCAAACAATGAGAAAAACAGTTGTGGACAAACCCACTATAGCAACAGCCTTCACACTATTCTTTGTATCTTGACAGGCTTGATAAGCCTCTATTCTCTACAAACATTTCATTTACTCCTAATCTAAAATTCCTCACATCTCCTATTGACCCCAACCCAAGCATAGGAGCTATACAAATCTGAGACTTTAGCTTGCATTCATATAACTAGCTAGTACACTAAGTGGCCAGTAGAGACAGCAGCAATAAATACTTCTCCCACCCTACCTAGCAAGTTAGTTGTCTTTAGCTGCTCATGTCCCAGCACACTTCCATTTTATGAGCAAGGGCCCATCCTGCAATCTTTAAAAGGAGTTGTTTGTTAATTTCCATTTGGAAAATATCAGGAAAAGAGAGCTGGATTACCACTGGATGTCTTCCAGATTTAACCTCATGTTAAAGTGAGAACTCTCTTCACTGCACATATGGCTCACACACTAATAGAACTAGGCAGAGGATTAAAAAAAAAAAGAATGTTCATTGATTCTATCTGGGCTCATTTTAACAGAACTATTAATGGTAGTTTATATTTAGTTAAAAAAACAAACACTCTGAGACAAATGCTAAACTGGGCATGCTACTAGGACCACAGGTATAAACCTTGATCATTTCAGGCAAACTAGGATGATGTTCGTGGTACATTTAAGCACTACCCACATTTAACACATGAAGAAAGAAACATAGAGAAGCATAGAGACAGAGGCTAGTTTACTGTAACGCTAATTAAGCTTAAGCTTCATGGTCCTTCACCTGAATGTGCCCCTTCCAAGGCCCTGTATCTAATTTTGTAGTCACAATTTTGTATTCTTTTTCCACAAACAGGGCTCTGCACAACCTGGATCTGCTCCTGTATGGAAAAAACTTAATAATTAACCAAAATTTACACAGCCTGTGATCCGTACAAAACGAATTAGGATTTGTGTGGATTGAGTTTCAAGAATAAAGTTATATCTGAAAATGGAAAAATAGTATTACATTTTTTTCCTACCAGAATCCTAACTGGTATCACTATTTTGGAGTCTCTCCCCACTATATTCCAACCTAAATACCACTAACACCACAAACTAATAGTCATAACACACCATTTTCACTATGTGACTTCTGAATTTGAATGACTCCTCAATAACATAAATTTTCAATGTCTTTGTCTAGCCTACAAACTCACCATCAAGCAGACATATGCAGACATTATCTCCAACTATTTAGGTAATGCTTTTGTTTTTTGTTTTTCTCCATCAAACCTTCTATTGTCCTTGCCTCTGAGTAGCCAAACTCTCAGCTAAACCTATCCTATGTTCTACTATGGTTCACATTATCTATTTTGTATATCCTATTTTGGCCTCTGACATTAAATATTTTCTAACTTAATGGCAAACCATACTTTTCTTCCCCAATACACTAAAATCTTATAGAAAAAGACTAAATTTCAGTTACATTGTACTTACACCTGGCACAGTGCTTGGTACACAGCACTCAATAATATTTTGCTTAGATGAACTAGGTCCAGGCCTACATTTACAAATGGTAACCTCTCCCTCACCTAAAGAACTTTGGCTAGGTCCTTCTTATGACATTGATTGCATTCTCCAATCTGAATTATAAAAATAAACTCCCTAATTTAAAAAAATCTTATACTGCATATATAGTGGTATATTTATAGATCTATAACCAATCTGATTCTGAATAGCATTTTGCGGACCAAAGTCTGGTTATATGTTATCTTCCTCCTTTCTTACTACCACCTTCAAACCTGAAGTAAATATGAATTTGGTGAAACGAGTCATTAATAAACAAGAAAATAAAACAATCTTTTCAAAATTAAAAACAAATCAGTGCTTACATATGTTGTCTCTCAAATCTGCACTTCAATCTGATTAGAAAAATACATGGTCTCTGGGGTGACTTGTAGCAAATATGAAATAAATGTGAGAGGTGTAGGTCACTAATTCCCAGATAAGTTAAAAAAAAAAAAAATTTAACTGGTGGGACTGACAATAGATTGATATTTTAATTTTGTCAAAAAAGGATTAAAAATAAAAGGGGGCATTATACTATCAAAAAATTTAACAAGGATATAACTTCAGAACAAAAGAAAAAAGAGTCTATTAAATTGAAAAACTTGCTATTATAATTGATTATCAAGTCTCAAAGAGACAGTAGCTTGGGAACTACTATCATATACATGTAAATTAATTTCTTAGATCAATTTCTTTGCCCTCAATGAGACCTTGGTTTGAAATGCACTGTTAAGATATCTTGCAAAGATGGCCAAAAACCAAAACACTAAAGCCAAACTAAGTAAGCAACTAAAAAAGGAAAATAAGGGAAGCTTATTTCTTCCCCAATCACCGGCTCTTTCCTTTACAAAACGACATTTTATGTACGACTGGTAAAGTCCCTAAATTGAAGAGCAGCAAAAGGTCAAATGCCCAGTTTGGTTTTTACAAGAAAAGCTATAAAGATGTTTGCAACTGTAAAACTGTAAAGATATTCCTATCAAATGATTCTGCAATTAAACTCAATAATTACCAGGTTTCTATAATATACAAGAACAATCTACTTCAAATTATTGTAAGTAATCTGGTTGCTATTACTAAAACATAGATTTGCTTCATTCATTCACTTGAGAAAAAGTATACAGAGAGCCCTTTATTAACTATTTAAGTGTCTTAATGCAGACTCACCTAGTATTACAAACTAACATTTTTCAAGTTCTTTAATATCTTCCATTGCAACTCATCTTTCCCTTTCCTAAGAAGCCTTGCTGAAACCTAGGTCTCCAATTTGATAAATTATTTATTTCACCTTCATTTCAATTTTAAGAACCAGAGCTTGATTGTTTCCCTTTGGTGCTTGCTCTGTGCACTATTTCTGTCCTTCAAGGCTTAGGGTAACTTCCTGTTTCTTCTTTCTCTGAATTTCCACAGCCCTTTTTCATGATACTTTTATTTACTTTATTTGTGGCACTCATCTTTCTATACAGCATAGCATGGAGAGTAAGCACATTGGGCTCAAATCCTAACTCTGTCATTCACTAGCTGGGTGACTCTACTCCAGTCACTTAACATTAATTAACTATGCTTCAGCTTCCCCATCAGTAGAATGGGAATAATATTTGTATATAAATCATAGCATTCTTAAGAGCAAATGAATAAGAAGCACTTAGAACAGTGCTTGCGACAATATTAAGTCCTATTTAAATATCTATTATTACAGTGATTTACCTAATTTTAATCTCTTCTTTCTCTCATAGGTTCTTTTTGTGGACCAGATATATTTTTCTTTTCTGAATCCCCCTGTACATCTTACCAATTCCCTAAAAAGGCAGTCATGTAAAAAATATATTTGCTGAATTACTTACTGTTGAATACTCTGGAATTGTTCTGAAGGAACTTTAGAATTGTTCTCCAATCACTTCACTTGTCTGTATTTTAAGTTCCTAATAGTTCTTAAAATGTTTAACCAAAACATCCCTAACAATGGAGGAGGGTAAAAAGTACTCCAGGATGGTTTGGGATAAAGATTAAAATTTCTATTCTATTAGCTCCAATCACCTGCCACTGGTTGCTAAAAGCACTATTTCAGATTGAGGCCCTTTAGGACACTATGAATGCCAAGATCAACTAATCTTATCTACCCTTGCCTGACAGTAGAAAATGGAGATTCTCATTTGTTTTTTTTTTAAATTACCAATCTGGGGCTTTACCGTAAGAAGCCCATCCTCCATGTAAAATTTATTTAAAATTGCAGTTTATCTGAACATTTCACAAGAGTTTTTCATTTCACTCTACAATGCATCCATGTTCGTGTGAAGGTTGATCACACAAATTGAGTCATTCTTGTATTGTCCAACCACATCAGAGTTGAGAAGCCAGGAGGCAAAAGCACTCAGGGCACAGAGCATTGCTCCAAAAACGTGATTCTCTGCAAGCCAAGCTGCTGAAACTGTCCAGGACCAGTTATACCAAATAACTACTAAAATGAACTTCCAGGAGTCTATGACTAATTTTTAACTACCACCATCACCCACCAATCAGAGCTTGCCAGCTCCTCACAACTTTACTACTGTCAATGAACTTTCTTTCAAAACCATATGTAACATTTCTCTTTTTTTGTAAAATCCCCACCCTTTTCTTTGTTCTTCAGACATACCAAAGACATACTTTGTGTATGCCCTGAATTGCAATTCTGCCATTTCCAAATAAAACATTAAATTTAGATATTTGTCTCTATATTTTACTTTGACGTTTGTATAAATTTAAACACATAATTTTTTTCCCTAATCTCTGATTAAAACTGATGCTTCGGAGAGATGTAACCATGTTTCTTAAACCCCCAGTACCTAGTATCTCCAGATGCTGCACCGCCAGTTGCTGCAGTACACCTCATTTTCAGAAACATAATCCTAGATTACATGTTTCCTGCAGTATATTGTTTTTGCATCCTCCCAATAGCAACTAAAACATTACTCCCAAAATAGCCATAAAAGTTTGTGATATATGACAGAATAATAGCAACATCTACATTTTAATAGTGCTAAGCATTTGTAAAATTATTTCATATAATCCTATTTAATATTTTAAAGAATATTAAATTCAAAAACATCACATTATATTCATGTATCAACTCAATCCTGTTGTAGCCTGTAAATAAATTTTTACTTTTCTCCAAAGTACAAGTCTGCTGCCAAAACACTAGCCAGAAGTAATTCAGGTAAATTGCTAAAATACAATGCTAGCATATTCAACAGGACAAAAGTGCATGCTAAAATTATCAGGCATAGTTACGATACTTAGTGAATACAAAAGCTGTCTTTCCTCCAATAAATTCTTTAGAACTTAAACGCATTATAATCTAACCACATAATTACTGTCCTGGGTCTACTTGTGACAAAAAAATTACATGTAATGGCTTCTTGTTTCAATCAAAACAATTCTTCTCATCAAGAATTTTGATCAAATGAAATTACAGGCCCACATGATTTCCCCCAGCTGGACTTTAAGGTCAATAACAATGAATAGGTTATATAAAACTAAATTGTCAATCTATCACGCTTTATGTGATCAATTCTAAATACAAACTAAATGGCAAATTTTCTCAAGTTACTCAAGTAAAAACGGTTCACTTTACTTCCCTTTAAAATACAAACTACAATTTGGATTTACGGTGATACTGCTGCCCCGCCATTGATTTAAGTGCAGCTGGGACTGGTCACAATAATTTCCAAATTCCAAATGGAAAGACTATGTATCAACTCAGAAGAACCTAAAAGAGGTGCAGACACGGAAAAAAAGGCAGTAGGGGAGGGCTCAGGTGCTAAAAGGCCTCATTAGAGTAACAGCGCATAGAACATGGAGAAGGGGAGGAGGGGCAGCAGGGAAGGTTGCTCACGGGGGCCCCCACAGGTGAAGCCTTTGTAAAGGCAGTGGGAAGAAGCTGAGTTCGTTTTGTTTTGGGAACAGAGACATGGTTATAGAGTCTCCATCGCGATTTGGATAACAATAAAAAGACCCTTTCCTACCAAGTTCTTTCCAGCTAAGGCTGTGACCTCTCCGCCGGGAAGTAGAAAGGTGTCTTAGGAATGAATGTCCCAGTCTCAAACTCCAGCTGCACAACTTACCGGGATCCCCCGACCCAATTCATCTTCCCAAATCTTTTGACACCGAGATCCCTGTGTCTAGAGCTCAGACATCTCAGCTCTGCGTCAAATCGCAGCTTCAACGGGATCCCCCAGGGCCTCCTGACAGTCTCAGAGCGTGAAGAAGCTCCTTCTGGTCCAAGGCCTGAGGCCCAACCTCCCAACAGCCTCTGCGGCTTCTGCGTGTTGCTTCCGGTTCTGATAGGGCCGCAAGGGGACGCTGTGGCAAAGCAGCCGGCCTGGCTGACAACGTTTTCATCGCGGAGGCAGGGCAAGCCTGAATAAATGGAAGCCTAACTATGTGACAGGGGCCACAGGATTCGTGTTTCAAAATATCTCCTTCATGATTTTACCTAGTTCTGACAGTTCTCTGATGTCTTTTTCGAATCAGAGATCAGACTTGAGAAAGAAAAAGAAGGCAAGGACACAGTTAAGGATCACTAACGCTAAAAATGATGTTTCCGTTCCCATTAATTACCCCATACCCAAATTCCTTAAATATTCTTCACGTGCAGTTTTAATACTCCGTAAACAGGTGTTTATAAGAAACATAGCACTGTAGTAAGTTACCATTCTGTGCATTGAGTTGCTAAGAGAGCTTGATCAGGCCAGACGCGGTGGCTCACACCTGTAATCCCAGCGCTTTGGGAGGCCGAGGTGGGCAGATCATGAGGTCAGGAGATCAAGACCATCCTAGCTAACACGGTGAAACCCTGTTTCTATTAAAGATACAAAAAATTACCCGGACGTGGTGGGACACGCCTGTAGTCCCAGCTACTCCAGAGTCTGAGGCAGGAGAATCGCTTCAACCTAGGAGGCAGAGGTTGCAGTGAGTGGAGATACTCCAGCCTGGGCAACAAAGCAGACTCCACTAAAAAAAAAAAAAAAAAAAAAAAAAAAAACAGCTTGATCAAAACTTAATTAGATGTTAAGGTCCAAAGATATTAAAATCCTTACTGAAGAAAAAAAAATCTCAAAACAAAAATTGAATTATGCTATTCGTTTCTGTATTATGTTTGTATATCCTTACAAAACAATTATCTTACAAGCTGTCCTATAATATTTTGGTTAGAAACTAGGCATCTCGTCTTCCAAATAAATGCACAAAGTATATTTTTCTTAAATTGCCATGTGTTTTTCCAGAACATAACCTGGGGAAGATTTCACAATTTGATATATAATAAATTTTTTGTTAAGTCATTGGAAAATAGTATTTAGAATAGGATTATGTCCCTGGGTAGACATCTTGTTTGATCACATAAATCCTGATTTTTATGACAAAATTCACCAAGGTATATCTAAAATTGAATTAGACCAAGTGAATTCAGCATTTCAGAGAATATTAGACTTTGACATGGAGTTGTTTGTTCAGTAACAAAACCATACAGGCAAGGAGAAGCAATGGCCCTGTGTATTAGCCTTTCCTACTTTCAACATTTTAAAACATACTGACTAAATTAACTGAAAGGGGAAATAATTTGCTAAGGGATTAACTGACTCTTTTTTTCTTTGTTGTGAGTAAAGGGACATAAGGAGAGGTTGACCAAGTTGTTGAGTAAAGAACTGAGAGCTGGCACTCCATTTGTGGGAGCCAAAAATTAAAACAATTGAACTAATGGAGATAGAGAGTAGAGTGATGGTTACCAGAGGCTGAGAAGGTTAGTGGAGGACTGGGGGAGTGGAAATGGTTAATGGGTTAAAAAATATATTTAGATAGAATGAATAACACATAGTTTTGATAGCACAACAGAGTGATTACAGTTAACATTTATTATACATTTTAAACTAACTAAAAGAGAATAATTGGAATGTTTATAACACAAAGAAATAATAAATGCCTGAAGTTATGGATACTTCATTTTCCCTGAAAGATTATTATGTATTATATGCTTGTATCAAAATATTTCATGTACCCCATAAACATATACACCTACTATATACCCATTAAAATTAAAAAGAAAAATACATAAAAATTGCTCTACTGGCCCTAAAATAGCACAGCTTTGGACTCTCTTATTAGCTATCAGTCATGCTAACCTTACTCATGGAGGCATAAACAGCATGGAAAATGAGATTTTAGGTCAACATTTCAGCTATTACACATAACTATCTAATACCTAGTTCTTATTAGAACTGAGAGCTGGATGGGCCATTTCTTCTGCCTTACTAGAGTCACTTCTTTCCTTCCAGTCACAAGGAGGGAGTGAATTAGGCTAAGGAAAGAGTAACCTATGAGATGCATGTTCAGACAAGATATTTACTGGGTTTTCCTTCACAGAAAAAGACATTTCCTTGTGAACTAGGTATTAGATAGTTATGTGTAATAGCTGAAATGTTGACCTAAAATCTCATTTTCCATGCTGTTTATGCCTCCATGAGTAAGGCTAGCATGACTGATAGATAATAAGAGAGTTCAACGTTGTGCTATTTTAGGGCCAGTAGAACAATTAGGTAATCTCTTGGGTCAGGAAACAGTGCAAGAAAGCAATATGGCACAGATGAAATACTATTAAGCATTTATTGAGAAGGAAATCCATTCGAAATTCTCAAACCTTTAACAATTTATCTTTACCTATTTCTAAAAATTATTTACTTTCTGGATATTCATAATCTGAACATGCAACACATATATATGTTATGTATACATTTATGTATATACATGTATATATAATTCTTTTATTACAAAAATAATTGCTGATGTTTTACAGTTCATAAAACATATATAGTCTCTAATTTGTATTTTCTATATATATAAACTCCATTTTATCCATCTCTTTCATGGATATCGGTAGTGTACGTGAGAATATAACACTTGAGAGCACAGTGATTTGAGAATTATTGATTTTTAAAATTATTCTTATTGTTTCTCAAGATCTTTTCTAAGACGATTTCTCCCCTCTTAAAAAAATTTCAGTATTTTCCCATATAAACACACATAAAGTTGAGATGTTTGTGTGGAAAGTAGGCCTACATATGTTTTTTACTACAGTAACAAATGATTTTTTTCTCCTCTTTCTTTCCCAGTTTGGAATTCAAACTAAATTAACATTCTCTTAGCTTTAATTTCACACTGCCAATAGAAAAAAACTGAAAGAAGGCCGGGCACTGTGGCTCACGCCTATGATCCCAGCACTTTGTGAGTCTGAGGCAGACAGATTGCTTGAGGCCAAGAGTTCGAGACCAGTCTGGCCAACATAGTGAAACCCCATCTCTACTAAAAATACAAAAATTAGCTGGGCATAGTGGTGGGCACCTGTGATCCCAGCTACTCGAGAGACTGAAGCAGGAGAATCGCTTGAACCTGGGAGGCAGAGGTTGCAGTGAGCCTAGATTGTGCCACTGCACTCCAGCCTGGCAACAGAGTGAGGCTCCATCCCCCAAGAAAGAAAGAAAGAAAGAAAGAAAGAAAGAAAGAAAGAAAGAAAG